>NW_007059824.1:65680-66518 GCF_000164805.1 Carlito syrichta
AAAAAAAAAAAAAAAAAAAAGATGAGTGGGGGATGACTAGGTCACAGAGGGCCTGAGGCCATTCTTTGACCTGCCATGGACTTCATGAGAGGGAAGGGAAACTGATGGAAGGGTTTGAACTGAGAAGTGACCCCTTTCTGATTTAAATCTTGTTTTTGTCTCTGTCACCCAGGGGTTGGAGTGTAGTGGCACCATCACAGCTCACCACGGCCTCCACTTCCTGGGCTCCAGTGATTCTTCCACCTCAGCCTCATGAGTAGCTGGGACTACGGGCACGCACCCCCATGCCCGGCTAATTTATTTTTCAAATTTTCTGTAGAGAGAAGATCTCGCTATGTTGCCTCGGCTGGTCTTGAACTCCAGGGCTCAAGTCATCCTCCTGCCTCAGCCTCCCAAAGTGTTGGCGTGAGCCACTGTGCCCAGCCCTGACGTAAATCTTAAATCTTTCACTCAGGCTCTGTGTTAAGAATGTTCTGGGGGTACAGAGGCAGGAGGTGAGAGGACAACAATAGATTTAGGTTAAGAGCATGCTATTGAGAGACCCAAGAAACCAAGAAACTTATTTGCTGTAAAAGTAGCGTTTAGTTCACTATATTTCATATATCCCCACCTCATGTTTACTATATATTTTGTGTATTCCTACCTCATGTATTTTATGAAATCTTAGTACTTTAAATTCTACCTCAAGTGAAATCTTAGTACTTTAAATCCTACCTCAGACCCCGTAGAATTAGGCATATGTCAGGTGCCGGGTCGTGATCAATTGTATAATGGCGTAAGCAGTGTTTATATTTAGAACTCTTGGGTTAAGCATTGCCAGCCCCAAATTAGTAGGCTA
>NW_007059824.1:66853-71136 GCF_000164805.1 Carlito syrichta
CTCATACGCAGGGACTGCATGGACCTAACTAACTTATCTAACATTCCACTCGGCCCATTAAGTGGGTTTCTGTCAATCACGGGCAGCACCCACCAATACCAAGTGTTCCCGTACCCATTAGGAGAAATTACCCAATCATGTAAAATCAAGTTTAAAGTTCTTTCCCCTCCCTCTGTAATTGTGCATAAAAACTGCTTGCCATTATGAATCAGGGCTCTTGTCCCTGAAGCTGCTGCTTCGGGCGTGAGCCCAGACTCTAGCCTGAATAAAGACCCTCGTGTGTTTGCATCGGAGCTGACTCTTTGTGGTCTCTATCTCTCTCATTAGAGTCCCGGGTTCAACAGAGGAAGCAGTCAATTTAGGAGGCCAGATGAGAGGGGACCTGGCTGGCCCAGGGTGGTAGCAGTGGAGGTGAGGAGAAGCAGTCAGATTTTGGATATATTTGAAGGTGAGCTTTGAGAATGTGACGGAATGTGATGCACAGAGACGCAGAAAGGAAGAACTGCCTGACCGGTCAGACAGAAGTGAAGAAACAGCTCAGGGTCCAGGGAGATGAAATTGGGCAGTGTGGGACGACCACAAAGGCTGGGTGAAGGACAGGGACTCCTGTAGGGCAGAGTGACTTGGGGAAGGGGACACCCATTCAGAGCCACACTTTGGAGTCCAACTAGGCAACAGAGGGGAAGCTGGGTATGTGGAGAGAACAGAGAGGGGGGAGGTGGGAGGCTGCTGTAGGCATGTTGTGGCTGAAACTCCAACTCAAAAACAAAAAAACAGCTCTCTAAGGTCCTAGAGGCCTGCCGAAAGGAAAAGGACCCGGCTCCTCTTCCGCCTGACGGCATCACAGATGGCCCAGCTCACTGCCTCTCCCTGGCCTTCATTCAGGCCACGAGCAGCGATGGAGGGAGCATCACTCAAGGACCCTCGGGTCAGGCTCCTGCCACCCTTGAATCAAGCCCATTGGACTAATTGGCCCAGATAAGGGGTTTCCTCTTGCGGAAGTGGAGTCCGCAAGGTCTGTCCCTGGGAGAGTTGGTATTTCTTAGGTTGGGAGGGAGTCAAGAAAAATCCTCTATGCCTAGGAGGCTTGTCAAGGAGGAAAGGCTTTGGCACCAGAAGTGCCCATCCTCACAGGTTGGCCACTACCCATCTTCTTAGCTCTGAAGACATCCCAGCCTTGCCTTGTATCTCATTCACCAACCCCTCTGCAGATAGAGGTTCTCCTGCAAAACCCTGCAACCACCACTAGGAAGGCAAAAGAGGCTGGCCTCGGTGGCTCAGCCTGTAAGTCCAGCACTTTGGAAGGCCGAGGCCATGAATTGCCTGAGCCCGCGGGTTCGAGACCAGCCTGGGCAACTTGGTGAGACCTCGTCTCTACGATACATCAAAAATTAGCTGGGCGTGGTAGAGTGTGCCTGCAGTTCTGGCTACTTGGAAGGCTGAGGCAGAAGCATCGCCGGAGCTCGGCAGGTTGATGCTGGGACGGCATGAGTGTGCCACGGCATTCCAGTCTGGGCGACGGAGTGACCCAGGGGGTATGTATGAAGAGTCCCATACTCTTGATCCCTCTGCCGTGGCTGCTGCCCCAATTTGGACTCCTGTTTATATCTGTTCCTCTTCTGGAGACAGTGACCAGATTCTGCTCATCTCTGTGACCTCACAATCCTGACCCAGGACAGCTAGGTGTCCCCTGGACAAATGAAGGGACGTGGGGTCTCCTGCTGAGTGGTGGGTAGGACAGCCTTGGCAGACAGCAGTGGAAGTATGTAAGGAAGCTTCAGAAGAAATCTGGCCAGCGCCAAGGATCCTCCCTTCCGCCCATCCCCAGGCTACAGCAGGGGCAATTGCTAACATTTCCTGAGCACACTTGGAGCCAGGCACACTCTTAGAGCCAGGTCCTGTGCACTTTATGTGAAACTTCATTTGATCCTCACAGGAGCCCTGTGAGATAGGTACCATCACCATCCCAACTTTTCAGATTCAAACAACCGAGGCACAGAGAGGATATTTGTCCAAGGTCACAGTGACTACTAAGCAACAAAGCTAGGATTACAAGCAGATTTGTCTGACCCTACATGTTACGAGCTTAGCTGCTACACACACTGTCCCAAATGCGCGTACACACACTGTCCCAAATGCGCGTATCTAATCTCAGGCTAGCCTGGGGCCACTCTCCATTGTACTCAGTTAACCCCATACTAAGACAATTGTAGTTATGTCTGAGGAAAGCCTTTCATAAAATTGTCAAATGCCAGGGATTATTACTCTAAATGATAACATGAACAATAATACCTCCTCTCCCAGCCAGTGCCTGGTGTTTCCATCGTCTGTTTTCCAGTCCCCAACAGAATCCTCTATTTTTGGTCCACACCTTCAGGTTGGTGGTACGAATGTGCCCTCTCCCTCCCCATCATGTCCTGTCCCATCCTGTCCCCCTCCCTCTCCATCCTTCCTGGAGGCACCCCCAGCATCAACACCTGCTCATTTCCCCGCAACGGTTTCCTGCAAATATTCCCCCCTCCTTTCTAGCAGCCAGCAGCCTCTCTCCCAAGGGACTGGACTGATTGTTTCCCAGACCACAGAGGGGCACGTCTGGAATTCTGATCCCAGGCACACCCTTCTGCTCTGCAAATTTGGGGAATTGATTTCAAGGCAACCTTGAAATTCAGACGCAGGAAAGTCCTTAGAAATACTGAGTTCTGAGGAAGCTCTCTAAGAATTCCGGTTTTGGGGATTTAGAAACTCCCAAATCCCAAGTTCTAAAAATACTCAAACCCTCAAGATTCTGAGATGGTGATCCTAAGCATTCTCATCTCAGGAATGATTCTACTTCCTTACAGAAATTTCTTTCTTTTTTTTTTTTTTTGGAGTTGGAGTCTCACTCTGTCGCCCAGACTGCAGTGCAGTGGCTGCTCCCAGCCACTGCAGCCTCGACCTGCTGGGCTCCGGCGATCCTTCCGCCTCAGCCTTCCAAGTAGCTGGAACTCCAGGCGTGCGCTACCATATATTTAAATATATTTAAATATGAAGATATTTAAATATTTGTAAATTTTATTATTTTAATGCTATTTGCGGAACAATGGGATATTAAAGGCATGAAAGTCCCCAAAGGCAAACACAAGATTTCCTCCCACTGTTTTTCTGGTTTTTTTGCCCACCGGGTCTTCCTATCTTTACTTCTTAAGTTGAGTGTGAGTGGACTCTGAGGCCTGAAGCTTCTGGGAATATGAGGGAGTGACTTGGAGAGGAGGGGGCGACATGCACAATGCCTTCTTTGAAGCTCTGGAAATTCCCAGGCTTAGGCCAACAACAGGCCTATAGACAAGGCCTCCACAATTCCTATCCCCAACATCACTGTCCCTAAACTGGGGCTTCAGGTCCAGCCTCATGGCCCCACTGACAGTAGGAGGGAACTGGTACCCTCAGAAACCTCTTCTTCCGGCTCCTTCCTCGTCTCTCGGTGTCTCTGTAGCAGAACAGTGCCCACCCTTGCCTGCGCCGTGAAAGGAAGGGACACAGGGAGTGGGAAAGGTCCAATGGGGACAAGTCATTAGACCTTGACAAGTCAGCAAGAGTCAGGTCAAATTTCACAGCCTGGGGATCCATATGAGCCACAACCTGGGATAGAAGGAAAGGGACAAAAGGATCCAGAGGGTTGGAGTTCCTGCTTGGGACAAAGACTCTGACTAGACTGTCTAGGAGTTGGGTGATGGGGAGAGAGACAGGGACGCATGGAAGGAGTTGTTGGTTTCAAATGCCAGTTCGATGGTTCAAGGCATCCCTTCTCGCCTGCACTTGCCAAAGGGGGCCGGGCTTCTGCTCAGCCCCAGCCAGGCACACTCTTCCCGCTCCTGCTCCAACACTAACCTCCCTTTTCCAACTCCCTGGTCTCCAGCCCCTTGTCTGGCCTTTTCTCCGGGTGCCATCCTCACACCTGCTTCCCCTGACCACTCTGGCCCGCCTCCCCAATCCTCCTTCCCCAGCCCATCCCAATTCTCCAGCCCCCCAACTCCCTCAGTCACCCCAACTCAGTGGCTGCTACAGTCCGTCTCCCGATCCCTCTCCTCGGCCCTGGACCCAAAGCCCAAGCCCAGTCCTCACTCCCACGCCCGCCCCTAGCCTCCGTCTCCCAGTCCCCCTTCCCCGCGCGCCTGCCATCCAGCCGCATCCCGCCAGAGCCAGGGCACTAACCCGATTCGGAACAGCAGACGCTGGCTGCGTGCCATGAGCAGGCCGCGGAGGCCCCGCCGCTCTCGGCCGCCGCCGGGCTTCACGAGCAGGAC
>NW_007059824.1:71223-73327 GCF_000164805.1 Carlito syrichta
AGCTCGGCGCACGACCCGCCGACGGCCACCAGGCTGGGGGCGGCCTGGCTCCGCCCCTAGCTGGCGGGCCAGCGGGCGGGGCCGGAGCGGACCTCGGACCTGCGCTGAGCCGGGTCCCCAGGCGCCTGAGTCCCGGGAGAGGACAGGGCTCGCGGCCTGCCCCGCCCCGTTCACTGTTCAGGAGACTGCGAGACGCTGTGAGGTGTTGCGCCTTAGGGGGAGCTTAGACTCCTAAACGTTTTCAGCGGGAAGGATCCTGAGAGGCCATCTGGGTCGGCGGCCATTCACGCATTTATTCACCCACTAAATTACTTTTCTAGCTCTTCCTGTGTGGCAGGGGTCACACAGAGAGACACAGACAGTCCCTGCATTCCTGGAGCCTACATTCGAGAATCTAGTGGGTAGGCAAGCCAAATAAGCAAAGAAACATAATTTTTTTTTGAGTCGGGGTCTCACTGCCGCCCAGGCAGGAGGGCAGCGGCATGCTCACAGCCACCGCAGCCTCGACCTGCTGGGTTCAGGCGATACTTCTGCCTTAGCCTTCCAAGGAACTGTAACTACAGGCGCACACCACCACACCTGGCTAATATTTTGATTTATTGTACAGATGAGGTCTTGCCAAGGTGCCCAGGCTGGTCTCGAACCCCTGAGCTTAGGCAATCCTCTTGCCTCAGCCTCCCAAAGTGCTGAGATTACAGCATGAACCACCGCGCCCATTCAAACAATTATATATACACACACACGTGTGTGTGTGTGTGATGACAAATTGTGGTGTTAAGCAGCAAAGAGGGGAAAATGATAGCGTACACAGACGACTAACTTAAATGGGGGAGGGCCTCCCCAATACTGCTCCCGCTGGGAGACAGCTGGGAGGGAAGCAGGTGAGGCAATACTCTCTTCTTCCTGTGCTCCTGCCTGAGACTGAGAGAGGCTAGCCTGATCCCCAAATCCCACATTTTCTCTCTCCCTGTGAGACACAGAGATTAGATGTTTGGATCTAAAGGCTGAGCCCTGAGTATGGAGAGTTTGTAACTGCAGGATCATTACGTACAATGCATTGGCAGCTTCATCTTCCCCTGCACCTTGCTCCCCAAGAAAAGCCAAGGTATATGTTAAATTATCCTCAGCCAGGCACAGCAGTTCACGTCTGTAATCCCAGCATTTTGGGAGGCTGAGGTGAGAGGATTGCCTGAGTCCAGGGGTTTGAGACCAGCCTGGGAAACTTGGTGAGACCTCATCTCTACAAGAAACCAAAAAAGTTAGCTGGATGTGGTAGCACATGCCTATAGTTCCAGCTACGTGGAAGGCTGAGGCAGAAGGGTCACTTGAGCCCAGCAGGTCGAGGCTGTGGTGGCGGTGACTGTGCCACTGCACTCCAACCTGGGCGACAGAGTGAGACTCTGACAAAAAAAAAAAAAAAATCCTCAAACTGAATTCTAACACCTAATTCTGGGTTTAATCCAGACAGACACCAGGTTTCTCTTATGTCGATGCATTTTGAGCTATAGAGTCTATGGCTTGCTCCCTCCCTGTGTCCTTGCCTGTGATTCTGTTTCTCAGGGCCTGGCACACAAAGGGCTGGTGCAGCAGAGGAGGGGGAAGGGTGAGAAAACAGATAAGCTAATTTCCAGACAGCCTTTCCAGGATGCAGGAGATTGTGTCTGTAAGTCTGTGTCTACACATGCAAAGTGAGGAATTATGGGTCATCGTCAAAAGTAATTGGGAGCACAACTTTCTGCAGGGTAGGCTATGCCTGCCATTGTATCAAGAAATTAAAATGCAGTCCCTGGCCAGTCATGGTGGCTCAAGCCTGTAATCCCAGCACTTTGGAAGGCCAAGGTGAGAGGATTGCCTGAACTCAGGGGTTTGAGACCAGCCTGGGCAACTTGGTGAGACCTCTTCTCTACAATTAAAAAAAAAAATGCAGTCCCTGCAATCTGAAACAGGAAATGCAGGCTCAAGTATGAACCTGCAGAGAACACAATGACTGAATCCTAAATCTCAAACCACACACACACATTAAGATTATAGATAAACCGGCTCCATGGCTCAGCCTGTAATCCTGTGCTTTGGGAGGCTGAGGTGAGTGGATTGCCTGAGCCCG
>NW_007059824.1:73422-76752 GCF_000164805.1 Carlito syrichta
CGACAGAGTGAGACTCCAACTCAAAAAAAAAAAAAAAAAAGATTATAGATAATAAACCCTGGATGCAGTTTATGAAATATATGGAATCAAGACAGAACTGAGGATAAGGAGTAAGAGTAGGTATTTTAGGGGACTCATGCAGTATCAGGGAGCCATACCTCCCATGGACTGTTCTGGAAGACTTCCAATGTCTGCTCCAAATCTGCTTGTGTGTATGTGTGTGTTTTTAGCGATAGGGTCTTACTCTGTCATCTAAACTAGAGTACAGTGGCATGATTACAGCTCACTGTGGCCTCAAAGCCTTGGATTCAAGTGATCCTCCTGTCTCAGCCTCCTGAGTAGCTGGGACTGCAGGTACACACCACCACACTGGGCTAATTTTTATTTTATTTTAGTAGAGATGGGGAAGTCTCGGTATATTGCTCAGGCTGGTCTCAAACTCCTGGCCTCAAGTGATCCATCCTCCCTCCTCTGCCTTCCAAAGTGCTGAGATTATAGGCACAAGCCGTCACGCCTGACCCAAATCTACTTTAATTTCACTTCCTCTGCAGTAAGAGTCTACTGTCCCAGCCACATTGCTGCCTGCGCTTTTTGCCCTGTAAAGTTACCTGAACCTACCATATTGCCTCATAACTCCATGCCTTTGCACACGCTGTGTCTTTGACCTGGTGTGCCCTTTATCCACTGTTCCCCAAGTACTCAGATAGAGTGTTCTCTCTCCAAGAAAGCTTTTCTTGAACCCTCTCATCCCTGCTTGGGCTTCTTGTACCTACTTTGACTATTCAATGCAATATCCATGCCATATTTTTTCATTTACATGTCTGTCTCAGAGTCTAGAGTCTCAAAGACCTTACTGTCTTTCTTAAGAGTAGGGGCTGGGCCGGGCATAGTGGCTCACGCCTATAATCCCAGCACTTTGGGAGGCTGAGGTGAAAGGATTGCCTGAGCCCAGGGGTTCAAGACCAGCCTGGGCAACTTGGCGAGCCCTCATCTCTACAATAAATAAATTTTTAAAAATTAGCCAGGCCGGGCTCGGTGGCTCAGCCTGTAATTCCAGCACTTTGGGAGGCCGAGGTGAGTGGATTGCCTGAGCCCGCGGGTTCGAGACCTGCCTGGGCAACTTGGTGAGACCTCATCTCTACAATAAATCAAAAAACTAGCTGGGCATGGTAGTGCGCGCCTGTAGTTCCAGCTACTTGGAAGGCTGAGGCGGAAGGATCGCTGGAGCCCAGCAGGTTGAG
The DNA here is from genome assembly GCF_000164805.1 of Carlito syrichta. Classification (NCBI taxonomy): domain Eukaryota; kingdom Metazoa; phylum Chordata; class Mammalia; order Primates; family Tarsiidae; genus Carlito; species Carlito syrichta. The sequence continues at coordinate 74,664 of NW_007059824.1, forward strand.
GCTGTGGTGGCCGGGAGCAGCCACTGCACTCCAGTCTGGGCGACAGAGTGAGACTCCAACTCAAAAAAAAAAAAAAAAAATTAGCCGGGCATGGTGGTGCGTGCCTGTAGTTCCAGCTACTTGGGAGGTTGAGGCTGAAGGATGGCCTGAGCCCAACAGGTTCAGGCTGCAGTGGCTGGGAGCGTGTCAGTGACTACCAGCCTGGGTGACAGAGTGAGAGTCCAACTCAAACACACACACACACGCACAAGAGCAGGGGCTGGCCAGGCGCAGTGGCTCACACCTATAATCCCAGCACTTTGGGAGGCTGAGGTGAGAGGATCGCCTGAGCCCAGGGGTTCGAGACCAGCCTGGGCAAATCGGTGAGACCTCACCTTTACAATAAATCAAAAAAATTAGCCAGGCCGGGCTCGGTGGCTCAGCCTGTAATCCCGCATCTTTGGGAGGCTGAGGTGAGTGAATTGCCTGAGCCCTTGGGTTCGAGACCCGCCTGGGGAACTTGGCGAGACCTCATCTCTACAATAAATCAAAAAATTAGCCGAGCGTGGTAGCGCGCGCCTGTAGTTCCAGCTACTTGGAAGGCTGAGGCGGAAGGATCGCCGGAGCCCAGCAGGTTGAGGCTGCGGTGGCTGGGGTCGGCCATTGCACTCCAGTCTGGGCGACAAAGTGAGACTCAGACTCAAAAATAAATAAATAAAATAAATTAGCCAGGCGTGGTGGCATGTACCTGTAGTTCCAGCTACTTGGAAGGCTGAGGTGGAAGGATCAACTGAGCCCAGCAGGTTGAGGCTGAGGTGGTTGGGAATGTGCCACTGCACTCCAGCCTGGGCGACAGAGTGAGACTCCAACTCAAAAAAAAAATTTTTTTTAAAGCAAAAAAGAGTAGAGACAATGATTTAATTTATTCTTCTTCAATGCATGGTGCCGGATACATGTTACTCACAAATGTTCTTTGAAATGTCAAACTCCTAACTGCAGCCACAAGACATCTGCTTGATAGGACTGAGTCTGTCTCTTCTCCCTGTTCTGATGTCATTCTTCCCCTTGTCACCTGGACTAGCCATACTGTTCCTCAAATGTGCCAAGATCATCCGCACCACTGGGAACACTCTTCCCCTAGTTCTCTGAATATGTGGCAGCTTCTCATCTGTTGGGTCTCTGTTCAAATGCCAACCTCTCCATGTGGAAATAACCTATATCTTGAACTGAGTGGTGGTTTATGGCTTATACCAGTGGCTCTATCAGGGGTGATTTTTGCCTCCCAGAAGATATTTGGCAATGTCTGGAGACATTTTTTTTTTTTTGAGTCGGAGTCTTACTCTGTCGCCCAGACCGGAGTGTGGTGTCACACTCACGGCTACCACAGCCTTGACCTGCTGGGCTCAGGTGATCCTTCCACCTCAGCCTTCCAAGTAGCTGGAACTACAGGCATGTGCCACCATGCCTGGCTAATTTTTTTATTTATTGTAGAGATGAGGTCTTACCACGTTGCCCAGCTGGTCTTGAACCCATGGGTTCAGGCAATCCTCTTGTTTCCGCCTCCCAAAGTGCTGGGATTATAGGCATGAGCCACCAAGCCTGGCTAGGAGACATTTTTGATTGTCACACTGGGTAGGGAGGGGTGCTACTGACATCTAGTGGGTAGAGGCCAAGGATGCTGCTAAATATCCCACAGTGCCCAGGTCAGGCCCCCACAACCAAACAATTATCCAGCCGCAAATGTCTGTATAGCAATTGAGAAACTCTGGCATATGCCTGTGTGAAAACTAACACGTTTTTACATAGGCTTGTCATATGACAAGCCATAGGCTCTGTTGCTCAAGATGTATCCACATGAGACTTACAAGTTGTACAAGTAATGTATAACTCACAAATTGTACATTAAAGACTTGTACACTTTACCATATGTAAATTATACATCAAATTAAAGGAAAAATGAAGCCCTCTCAGAGGCCCTTGCTGACCACCTCCTCACTCTCTCTGTTAAATTACTTTATAGCTGGGCTCAGTGGCTCAGCCTGTAATCCCGCGTCTTGGGAGGCTGAGGTGAGTGGATTGCCTGAGCCTGTGGGTTCGAGACCCGCCTGGG
>NW_007059824.1:77061-82989 GCF_000164805.1 Carlito syrichta
ACTCCAGTCTGGGTGACAGAGTGAGACTCCAACTAAAGTAAAATAAAATAAAATAAAAATAAATAAATAAATAAATAAATAACTTTATTACTTTTTCTAGAGAGACAGGTTCTAGGACAGGTGCAGTGGCTCACGCCTATAATCCCAGTAATTTGGGAGGCCGAGGTGAGAGGATGGCCTGAGCTCATGGGTTCAAGACCAGCCTGGGCAACTTGGTAAGAACTCATCTCTATAAAAAATTAAAAAATAAAAAAAATAGACAAGTTCTCACTCTATTTCCTAGACTGGAGGGCAGTGGTGCAATCATCCCTCACTGCAGCCTTAAACTTCTGGGCTCAAAAGATCCTTCTGCATCAGTCTCCCAAGTAGCTGGGACTACAGGCATACATCACTACACCTGGCTACGTTTTTTTGTTTTTGTAAAGACAGGGTTTTGTTATGCTTCCCAGGCTGGTCTCAAACTGGCCTCAAGCAATCCTCCCTTCTCCGCTGCCCAAAGCGCTAGGATTACAGCCGTGAGCCACTGTGTTAGGCCTATATTACTTATATTACTCTGCTCATTTCCTTCACTTTCTTTTTTTTTTGAGTTGGAGTCTCACTCTGTCGCCCAGACTGGAGTGCTTTCGGCCACTGCAGCCTCGACCTTCTGGGCTCCGGCGATCCTTCCGCCTCAGCCTTCCAAGTAGCTGTAACTACAGGCGCGCGCTACCACGCTCGGCTAATTTTTTGATTGATTGTAGAGATGAGGTCTCGCCAAGTTGCTCGGGAGGGTCTCGAACCCGCGGGCGCAGGCAATCCACTCACCTCAGCCTCCCAAGACGCGGGATTACAGGCTGAGCCACCAAGTCCGGCTACTTCCTTCACTTTCACAGCACTTTTCACAATCTGACATTATGTTGTGGATCTTATCTGTCACTCCCACTGGAATGTAAACCCCATGAAGTCAGGAACCTGCGGTTTTTGTACCATTGCATTCCCAGCAGTGTATACAATACCTGGCCTGAAGCAGGCGTCCAATTAAGTGTTTGCTGAATGAACATGTGAATGATAGAAGAGAAGAATGGGTGGATGACAATTTATCTCTTGCCACTGAGCACCATGACTATCAGAAGACTGGAACCCTGTTGTTCTAACCACTGGATTTGGTCCCTTCAAGAGAGGCACACAAAAGCCAAACCCCATTCAGGAGGGTGGATTGTGAACAGGAGTCAGATCAAGCTGGCAGCTGTGGTTTCTCCAAAATATCGGAAAGCGACAGGAAAGCTGCATCTGAGAGGTCCACATGCTCCTGGTCTTTGGCTATGACTCCTCCCCTGAGCAGCTTATGGAAAACGGCCCAGGCTAATGTTTGCCTCTGCGACTCTCAGGAGAGACCCATGAGTAACCTGAGTTGGGCAACTGCTGGAAAATGCAAGTTTGGCCTGTGATGTGTGCTCCCTGGGTGGGGATGGGGGTTGTTGCATCTGCTCCTTGTTCCGGCTGCCTGTCCCTGGTGTCTAAACCTTGCCTTCCCTACTGACCTGGGAGCTTCCCTAAGAACGGAGAGCCTGCCTTCATTTTGCATCGTGGCTCAAGCTTGATGACTGGTGCTTGGCTGGCATTCAGGAGATCACTGTGATGATGGTGATGATGGTGGTGATGGCGGTGATGACAATGATGACACAATCAAGAAGGAGCTGAGATGGCTGGAGCGGTCTGAATATTAAAGAAAAGACACACCTGGTTAGGCCAGGGTGGCAAAGTTAATTTAGAAAAATTAACCCAATGCAGAAATAACGGTTAGACTGGATATTGTAGCAAGACCTTGTCTTTACAAAAAATAAAAAATTAGCCAGGCATGGTGGCACACACCTGTAGTCCCAGCTACTTGAGAGGCTGAGGCGGGAGGATCACCTAAGCCCAAGAGCTAGAGGCTGTGATGAGCTGTGATGATGCCACAGAACTCCAGCCTGGGGGACAGAGTAAGACGTTGACTCAATCGATCAGTACATACATACATACATAAGAGGTGACTGGGATTATCTGGTCTCTGCTCAGCTCAGCCCCATTCATATCAGTCTGTCCCTCATCTGTTGCCTCTACCCAAAGCTTACCATTCCCTCATGGACTCCCTCCAGCCATTGTGCCCCCTCCTCCATCCTCTGCTTTCTCACAGAGCTCCCACCTGCCTCAGCTGAATATGAGCCCTGTCCCATCTTCTTCTTCTTCTTTTTTTTTTTTTTTTTGAGACAGGGTCTCACTCTGTCACCCAGGCTGCAGTGCAATGGTGTCATCATGGCTCACTGCAACCTCAAACTTCTGGGCTCACTTTTTACTTTTATTTTTTGTAGAGACAGTCTTGTTATGTTCCCCAGGCTAGTCTTGAACTCCTGGTCTCAAGCAACTCTCCCGTCTCCACCTCCCAAAGTGCTGGGAGTACAGGTGTGAGCCACCATACCCAGCCACAATCCCCATCTTCTATTCCCTCCCTTCCCTCCCACTGTCCTGGTTTCATTTCTCCAGGCTGGAAAGGGATGTACTAGTTCTAGTCAAGGTCAAGGTCATTGCTCTTCCTAGCTTATGTAAAAATTTCTCTCCATCCCTTCTCTTCAATCTCATCCACCAACCCAGACCAGACTCTCTGAGGAGTTAGATACTTGTCTCTGTTTTTATTTTATTTTATGTTTTTATTTTTTATTTTTTGAGTCGGAGTCTCGCTCTGTCACCCAGGCTGGAGTGCAGTGGCACTCGATCTCCTGGAGTGCAGCCTCAATCTCCTGGGGTCAGGCGATCGTCTGCCTCAGCCTTCCAAGTAGCTAGAACTACAGGTGCTGCCATCATGCCCAGCTAATTTTTTTTAATTGTAGAGACAAAGTCTCACCAAGTTGTCTAGGCTGTTCTTGAACCCCTGTACTCAGGCAGTCCTCTCAACTCTGCCTCCCAAAGTGCTGGGATTACAGGTATGAGTGACTATAATCAGAAACACCTGTTTTTAGTCTTCCTGCCTGATCCCTACCATCAGGTCATTCCAACAAGCATGGCTCATTCAATATCTTAGCTCAGCAATTCTCAAACTTTAGGGAACTTCAAAATCACTCAGGGAGCTTATTAAAATTCAGAATCCTGGGCTCTTCCCCCAGAGATTCAAACTTAGGAGTGGCTTGTGCCCAAGAATCTTCATTTTGCATAAGTGATTCTGAATTCTGCCTGGTCCTCAGTTCCTGACTCCAATTCCAATGCCTTCAATGGAATTCAGCAGCCTGCTTACATGGTCACCCCCTAGATTCACCTGGAATTTCTCTGCCTCTGAAGACCTAAACACTAGTGTCCTTTCCCTGACCCTCACCCCAGGGCACATAGGCCTCCGTCTCCAGCCCCTCACGCCGTTTGTTTTCTTCAAGCTCTTCAGCCTCTCCTGCCCGCATTTGGACCTGGTTCAATCCCCTGACCCACTCACCACCCATCGGCTTCCTCGCCTCTTGTCTCCCCATCCTTAACCTGTGGCCCCCAGACCTGCCTGAACCAACCTGACAATCCACCTTTTCTGCTCCCCACTCATGCACAGGGCTGGAGAAAGCTACTGTGCCATGTGAGTCAGGGTTGCTACAACTCAGGCCTTCCCGGGACCCCCCACCAATGCTTGGCAGTGCTTTCATGTTGCTGAGGTCTCTTCTCATTACCCACAGCTGTTATTGCAGACCTCAGGCCCCAACTTCATTTCCTTTACCTTCAGTAAATATTCTTCCTAGAGAAGACAATTTCTTTTTTTTTTTGAGTTGGAGTCTCACTCTGTCGCCCAGACTGGAGTGCAGTGGCCGCTCCCGGCCACCACAGCCTCGACCTGCTGGGCTCCGGTGATCCTTCCGCCTCAGCCTTCCGAGTAGCCGGAATTACAGGCATGCGCTACCACACCCGGCTGATTTTTTTATTTATTGTAGAGATGAGGTCTCGCTGCCCAGGCGGGTCTCGAACCCGCGGGCTCAGGCAATCCACTCACCTCAGCCTCCCAAAGGCGTGGGATTACAGGCTGAGCCACTGAGCCCGGCTAGAAGACAATTTCTGTACCTGCCTACCCTTCTACAAATTTGCTACCTACATGTGAATTGTTAAAGGAAGAGCTATTCGCCCCTCTTGCTCATATCTTTCAGCAGTGTCTTTCCTGGCCACCAATTTTCTTCACTTGATGAGTAATTTCAAGTATCTCCCTGCTTTAAAAACTTCCCTTGACTTTGGGTTCCTTTCTAGACTCTGTTCTGCCTTTATCTCAACACAGCCTAGTTTCCTCAAAGACTGTCTCCATGGGTGTGGTAGATTGCATTTCGGTTCTCACTTCTTCATCTCCCTGTAAACACGCCCTTCACGATGTGACTATGCAGCATTTTAATGGAGGTGGGATATATTTCCAACACCATTGATCTTGTTGCTCTAAGGAAGACGAAAGGCACTCAGAGCTGACCTGAACCTGGCTCACAACTTGGAAGCCAATTTGGCCTAGCAGAGCCCAGCCAATATCAGCTAAAACTCAGCCTGTCCACCAATGCGTGAGCCAGAAATACATGCTCATTGTTGTAGGTCTCTCTTTTTGGATTGGCTTGTTATGCAGCATCATTGTAATGATAGCTGACAGAGACAGTGGGAATCAGAATATCAACGGTGCTGAAAGACAGTGCATGCATAAGTGGCTAAGTATTTACAGAAGAGCAATGTATTTATTTTTATTTTATTTATTTATTTATTTATTTGAGTAGGAGTCTCATTCTGTCGCCCAGGCTTGAAGCGCAGTGAGCCATGATTGTGCCACTACACTCCTGCCTGGGCGACAGAGTGAGACTCCAACTCAAAAAAAAGAAAAACTTTAAGGCCACAGATGTTCAGCCCAGGGTAACTAGTAATGATGAGTCTCTGTAAAAAACCTAGAAGTCCCACAGCAAGAGTTAGACTCTTGGACCTCTGTGTTGCTTTAGAATGGTGCTTAAAGTTAGAATTCAGCAGAGACAGGGAAGATGACGGTGGCAGCTGCACGGGGCGAGAGAAATGGTGGTGGCAGGGGCAGTGGTGGTGCTGGCAGTGGTTCTAGCTATGGGACAGGCAGTAGCCATAGCGGCTTGCTGGATAAGTGGAAAATAGATGATAAGCCTCTAAAAATTGACAAGTGGGATGGGTCCGCTGTGAAAAACTCTGGATGATTCTGTCAAAAAGGTACTTCTGGAAAAATACAAGTATGTGGAGCATTTTGGTCTAATTGATGGTTACCTCACCATTCGTAGGATCTCCTGTTTCTTTGCCACAGTGGCTTTGATTTGGGATGATATACATTCCTTTCCAGAGTCGAAATCCATTTTAGCTTTGTGTGTCATATACTATTTTGTGATGATGGGGACTCTGACCATTTCTACTTCACATAAGAACAAGAGTATCTTTCTCGTGGCCCACAGGAAAGATCCTACAGGGATGGACCCCGCTGATGTTCAGCAGCTGTCCTCAGTCCTAAAAGGTTCCATGACAAATACACCCTGAAGTTGATCTACATCAGTGGGAGAACAAAGCAGCAGAGGGAAGCCGAGTTCACCAAGTCCATTGCTAAGTTTTTTGACCACAGTGGGACACTGGTCATGGATGCATATGAGCCAGAAATATCCAGGCTCCATGACAGTCTTGCCACAGAAAGGAAAAGAAAATAGCCAGTTCTAAAAGCAGCCCTCATTCTGTTGGATCATGCTGAATTCCCAGGTGGGTGGGGGAAAGACACAGAGAACTTAAAATGAGCAAAGTGAGAAAGGTTTAAAATGTCCCTGTTGTGTCCTGAAATTTTTAGTCTATTCTGGATAAATGGGATTTTCTGGCATAGATATGAGATGTTGTAGCCCTGATGTGTAGCTGTAGCATCCTTGACCTGTTGATTGCACTGTTTTCTTTTTTTATTTCTTTTTTTTTTTTTTTTTTTTGAGT
>NW_007059824.1:83009-85140 GCF_000164805.1 Carlito syrichta
GTCTCGAACCCACAGTCTCAGGCAATCCACTCACCTCGGCCTCCCAAAGTGCTGGGATTACAGGCTGAGTCACCAAGTTCGGCCTCTTTCTCTTTTTTTTTGAGTTGGAGTCTCACTCTATTGCCCAGGCTAAAAGGCAGTGGCACGCTCACGGCCACCACAGCCTCAACCTGCTGGGCTCAGGCAATTCTTCTGCCTCATCCTTCCAAGTAGCTAGAACTACAGGCACGTGCCACCACGCCTGGCAAATTTTGTAGTTTATTATTTATTTATTGTTATTTTTATTTACTTATTTATTTTTAATTGAAGCCTCACTCTGTTGCCCAGCCTGGAGGGCAGTGGTATGCTCACTGCCACCGCAGCCTCGACCTCCTGGACTCAGGCTATTCTTCCTCCTCAGACTTCCCAAGTAGCTGGAACTACAGGTGCACGCTACCAGACCCGGCTAATTTTTTGATTTATTGTAGAGAGGAGGTCTCGCCAAGTTGCTCAGGCTGGTCTCGAACCTGTGAGACCAGGTCTTACAGGTAAGTTGCCCAGGCTGTTCTCAAAACCCTAGGCTCAGGCAATCCTCTCACCTCGGCCTTCCAAAGTGCTGGGATTATAGGGGTGAGCCACCGTGCCAGGCTAATTTTGTGATTTATTGTAGAGATGAGGTCTCCTCAAGTTGCCCAGGCTGGTCTCGAGCCCGTGGGCTCAGGCAATCCTCTCACCTCAGCCTTCCAAATCCCTGGTGGGATTATAGGCGTGAGTCACCATGCCCAGCCCTGTACTTCCCTTTTTAAGAACAAGGGAAACCTTCCTAGAAGGTCTCTATCCTATTTCCCAACCCTGGCACCAGCTGTGTAACTGGAAGTCATTGACTTGACCACTCAGTATCTGTATAATGGGAATTGTAACTGTATTTGATTCACACATTGTTTGGGAGAGTTGAGAGTTAATCTACATAGAGTGCTTAGAACCACGCCTAGCCCATGATTTGTGTTATATAAATATTTGCTAATCATTGTCTGATGGCAAGAATCCCATCACATTCCTGGAGTTAAACAATAGCTTGGCTGAGCAACGAGTACACCAGTTGGCCTGGACCAACCAAGATCCACTCACCAGGGATGAGGAGCGACTCACTTGAAGGCTATGGCCATTCAGAGAAAATGGCAAAATAGGGGTTAAGAGCACTTTAGGAGGCCGAGGCGAGAGGATTGCCCGAGCCTAGGGTTTTGAGACCAGCCTGGGAAACCAGCCTGGCAAGACCTCATCTGTAGAATGAAAAAAAAATTAGCTGGGTGTGCAATATGTGATCATAGATTGGATTCTGGACCAGAATGAGATACTGGAAACAACTCTCAAAATCACTAAAGACCATAGATAGGTTATTAGAATGGTATCAAGATTAATTTCCTGGTTTTGATTATAATGCTATATAGTTAAATAAGATGTGAACACTTGGGGAAGGTAAGTGGCAGGTGTGGGATCTCCTTGTACTCTTTCGTAAATATTTTGTAAATCTGAAATTACTTCAAAATAAAAACACACACACAGAAATAGGATTGTGTTCATATGTTGATAGTTGGTTTTTTTTTTTTAACATGGGTGTGGCAGATCTTGTTGGTTTACACACATTCTCTTCCCCCTCTCCCATTTTCCTTGTTAACCTCTTTTTTTTTTGAGTTGGAGTCTCACTCTGTCACCCAGGCTGGAGTGCAGTGGCATGCTCCTGGCCACCACAGCGTTGACCTGCTGGGCTCTGGCGATCCTTCCACCTCAGTCTTCCAAGTAGCTGGAACTACAGGAACACACACCACACCTGGCTAATTTTTTGATTTGTTGTAGAGATGAGGTCTTGCCAAATTGCCCAGGCTGATCTGGAACCCCTGGACTCAGGCAATCCTCTTGCCACAGCCTCCCGTGGTGCTGGGATTACAGGCCTGAGCCGCTGTGCCTGGCTTACTCTTTTCTAGGTTTAGATACACAAATACTATTGTGTTACAATTGCCTACAGTATTCAGCACAGTGACGTGCTGTATAGGTTTGTAGTCTAGGAGCAATAGGCTGTAGCCCATAGCATGTATGTGTAGTAGGCTGGCCGTGGTGGTGCATGCTTGTAGTTTCAGCTTTTTTTTTTTTTTCC
>NW_007059824.1:85550-98659 GCF_000164805.1 Carlito syrichta
CAGCAGGCAATCCACTCACTTCAGCCTCCCAAGGTGCGGGATTACAGGCTGAGCCACTGAGCCTGGCTTAGTTTCAGCTGTTTGGAAGGCTGAGGTGAAAGGATTGCCTGAGCCCGGCAGGTTGAGGCTGTGGTGGCCATGAGCATGCCCACTGCACTCCAGCCTGGGCGGCAGAGTAAGGCTCCTTTTTTTCCTTTCTTTTTCCCTTGCCTTTCCTGTCACAGTCTCTTCTGGCGCTCCTCCCACATCTCTGACCAGCTTCCCTTCTGCTGCCTGTTGCTGACATGGGGGTCCCAAGAGTTCATTCCTTGGTCCTCTTCCCTCTACCTCCACTGCTTCCTTGGCTTCCTCTTTCACCTCTATACTCGCTACTTCAAAGGAGACATGTCTGCAAGCGCCTCCCTCTTGAGCTGCAAATCTCAATGCCTATGCCCTTTCCGGTCAGCTCTGCTTGGACATCCCACAGCCTCTTCAACTTGATTTGTCCAGAGCTCATCATCCTCTTGCCACCCTAACCTGCTTCTTCAGTGTCCCCCAGCTTGGCAAATGGCACCTCCCTCCTGTTTGTCCCATAAGCGGGATTTATAAGAGCCCATACTTTGGTGTCCTAGCTCCAAAACCCAGCTCTGCCACTTACTAGGTGTGTGTCCTTGGGAAGTACTTAACCTCATTAAGCTTCAGTCTCCCCACCCTGGTACCACTAGGACTTCGTTCCTAGGGTTTTGTGAGAATCAAATGAGTTAATGCATGCTTGACGAACTCTGCATAATGCCTGGCATATAGATGTTCAAGAAACGTTGACTTAAAAAGAAACTGACACTGTGCTCGGTGGCTCAGCCTGTAATCTCGTGCTTTGAGAGGCCGAGGTGAGTGGATTGTCTGAGCCCCGCGAGTTCGAGACCCGCCTGGGCAACTTGGCGAGACCTCATCTCTACAATAAATCAAAAAATTAGCTGGGTGTGGTAGCGCGTGCCTGTAGTTCCGGCCACTTGGAAGGCTGAGGCGGAAGGATCGCCCGAGCCCAGCAGGTCGAGGTTGCGGTAACTGGGAGTGTGCCACTGCATTTCAGTCTGGGCGCAGAGTGAGACTCCAACTCAAAAAACAAAACAAAAAAATAAAGAAACAGACATCTTCCTTTTCCCACACACCCAATCAGTTCCTTTTCCGGGTGATCCTATTTCCTGAATTGGCTCTTTTTACCCATCTCTGTTGCTTCTGGCTTTCTTTTTACAGCTTTCAACTCCCCACACCTGGACCCTTGCTGCCGCCGACCATACTCCAGTGGGGCTCCTTCAAGTCATCCCACTCCAGCTTTTCAGAAGGATTTTTCTGACTCCCTCTTCCTGTTTAAGATGCCTTAGTGGCCCCTATGTTCGCATTGTCTACCTTGGCACCTACCTGCTCCTATCTGGAAGCCGCTTCTCCGCATGTCTCGTTCCCCAGCAAACTTCAAACTCACCACCTACTAACATTGGGGCCTTGGGCAAATCATTTTTACCTTCTCTGGAGTTTCATTTCCTCATTCATGAAATGAGATGATAACAGTAACTGTTTCATAGAGTTGTTGTGAGGAAATGAATGATACAAAGTTTTGAGAACAGTGCCTGGCACACAGAATGAACTCAACACGTAGAAGAGATTACTCTGTCCACCCCAATGTAAGCTCCCACAATCATGAGGGGAAACAAGCTTTACTTTCCAGCGCACTGGGTTGCCAGGTGATTTGCTCAACTCTAGGCTAACGTAAGTCCTCTGAGCATGTTTAAGGCAGGCTAGGCTAAGCTATGGTATTGGCTAGGTTAGGTGCTAAACAGTTTTCAATTTATGATAGTTTAAATTGGGGATGGTTTTATCAGGATGAAAGTTGGGCAGCGTCTGTATTTGTCAAATGACTAGATGAACCAACCCTTGGACCCAGGTCCAGCGGGAGGCCTCTGTGGCCACCCCTCAGGCCTCGGTAATGACTTCCTCGGTTCATTGCACATGTGCCTCTGTCACAGTACCCAGGCTGTGTGATAGTTCCTGGTGCTGCCCCTGTAACCCTTCGAGTGCCCTCTGGGTAGGAGGGTGGACTGTGGGGAAGGGACGGGGTAGGAAGGTGCATGCTAGACTTGGAATGACCAGCTTAGAACCCTGGTACCACTAGGGATACTGCATCTTGGAGCAAAGTTCTTTTCTTTTTTTTCCTCCCTGCCCCCTGCCCCTCCCCACTTCTCAACGCTCTTCTTTATTTTCTTTTATTTTTTTTGAGTTGGAGTCTCACTCCATCGCCCAGGCTGGAGTGCAGTGGCACGCTCCCGGTCACCCCGGTGTCGAACTGCTAGGCTCCAGTGATCCTTCCGCCTCAGCCTTCCAAGTAGCTGGAACTACAGGCGTGCGCTACCACACCTGGCTGATTTTTTATTTATTGTAGAGACGAGGTCTCATCAAGTTGCCTGGGCTGGTCTCAAACCCGTGGGCTCAGGCAATCCACTTGCCTCGGCCTCCCAAAGTGCTGGGGTTACAGGCTGAGCCATCAAGCCTGGCCTCAATGCTCTTTCCAAAAAATTTTTTCTTTTATATATATAAAAGCATTTTTTTCTCTTTAAATAGAGACAGGATCTATATTGTCCAGGCTAGTCTTGAACTCCTGTTCTCAAGTGAGCCTCCCGCCTTAGCTTCCCAAAGTACTGGGATTATAAGTAAACCAGCAAGGACAATGTTCTTAATACTGCACTTCAGCTTCATCTTCCTTCCTTCCTTCCTTCCTTCCTTCCTTCCTTCCTTCCTTCCTTCCTTCCTTCCTTCCTTCCGTCCTTCTTTCTTTCTTTCTTTCTTTCAGTTGGAGTCTCACTATTTCGCCCAGGCTGGCACACTCACAGCCACTGCAGCCTCGACCGGCCGGGCTCACACAATCCTTCCGCCTCAGCCTTCCAAGTAGCTGGAACTACAGGCATGCACCACCACGCCTGGCTAATCTTTTGATTTATTGTAGAGACAAGGTCTCACCATGTTGCCCAGGCTGGTCTCGAACCCATGGGCTCAGGGAATCCTGTTGCCTCAGCCTCTCAAATTGCTGGGATTACAAGCATGAACCATGGTGCCCGGCCCACCTCATTCTCTTTCTCTGCATAAGGGACTGGTAATCTGCATGGAGCTGCTTTGGGAATGAACTTGATTACACAAGGAAAGGACACAGTGCATGGCCCACCTCAGGTCCTCCATATATATATATATATATTTTTTTTTTTTTTTTGAGTTGGAGTCTCACTCTGTCACCCAGACTGGAGTGCAGTGGCCGCTCCCGACCACCGCAGCCTCGACCTGCTGGACTCCAGCGATCCTTCCGCCTCAGCCTTCCAAGTAGCTGGAACTACAGATGCACGCTACCACGCCCGGCTAACTTTTTGATTTATTGTAGAGATGAGGTCTCGCCAAGTTGCCCGGGTGGGTCTTGAACCCGCGGGCTCAGGCAATCCACTCACCTCAGCCTCCCAAAGGCATGGGATTACAGGCTGAGCCACCGAGCCCGGCTCTATATATTTGTTGATGCCATTGTATCTCCCCTCATTCGTGCAATGCCCGCATCTGGTCTTGGTGGGTGCCCCCATGGACATTTTATGAATAAATACTGAGGGTGGGCTCCTTCCCTTCCATTTCTCACCGCCCTCACCCCAAGCAGGCCCTGGGGTCCTTCGGCCTTGTGTAGTCATCAGATAAAGCCTTTGGTAGCCCAACTCTGAAGAGAGCCTCCCCCTGCTCAGAGCCAGTGCCTACACAATCAAAACCGCATCGCCCGGTTTAGCAGCACCAGCCTGCTAGTGTGTCCTGCTTCTGTTGCTCCCCTCTTTGTGCCCCCTGTCAACCACCCTGCACTGGTCACGATCCTGGAGTTTCTGCCCCACTCCACCTGGAGAATCCTTTGAGACAGTCATCTCAAGATACCAGGTACCTCCTGAGCCCAACACACCCACGGGGATATAAAACACTCCCAGGAATCACTAACTAAGGTCCAATTCTCAGTCTGGGGAGTCTAGCAGGCTCTCTGAGGGGAGGAGGGAGGTGCGTGAGTTCAGTCTCCAGGGAGGCCTCTATGACCTTCCTTTGAGCACAGCTCCTTTAAAGCTAAAAATAGGCCAGGCCCGGTGGCTCAGCCTGTAATCCCAGCACTTTGGGAGGCTGAGGTGAGAGAATTGCCTGAACCCCGGGGGTTCGAGACCAGCCTGGGCCACTTGGCAAGACCTCGTCTCTACAACAAATAAAAAAATTAGCTGGGGGTGGTGGTGCACACCCATGGTTCCAGCTACTATGGAAGGCTGAGGTGGAAGGATCGCCTGAGCCCAGCACGTTGAGGCTGCAATGGCCATGAGCGTGCCATTGCACTCTGGCCTGGGCAACAGAGTGAGACTCCAATTCAAATAAAAAAAAAAAAAAATAAATAAATAAATAAATAAAAATAAATCCAACCCCCTTTTCGAAGACTTTTCTGATTGCAACGATTTGCATTGCCTGATTACTATCTCCAGCCCCCCCCCAGGGGGGGGATGTCACGTCATAGTCAAACAGAAAGAAATGCTTTGTAAAGTCACTGCTTTTCCACTTTGGGCCATGGGGGAGTCCTCCTGAGGGAGCCACTGTATCCTCTACAAGACTGCGACCTCCCTACAGGGAAAAAAAAAAAAACAAAACCAACGACGGTGCACGGTGACTCACGCCTGTCATCCCAGCACTTTGGGAGGCAGAGGCGAGAGGATTGCCTGAGACCATGGGTTCGAGACCAACCTGGCCAACTTGGGGAGACCTCATCTCTACAATAAATCAAAAAAATTATCCGGGTGGTGTGGTGGCGCATGCCTGTGGTTCCAGCTACTTGGGAGGCTGAGGTGGAAAGATTGTCTGAGCCCAGCAGATCGAGGCTATGGACTCCAGCCTGGGTGACAGAGTGAGTCTTCAACTCAAAAAAACAGCAACAGGCCATTGCTAGGCCATTGCCTCCGCCATTGCCAGGCTATTGTGTCCATTGCCTTGCTAAGCTGTGGTGTGGCCATGTGTTCTTTGAGCTGTGGCCAGGGCGTGTTTCCTGACTTTGGGCCTCTCCCCTATCTTGGGGAGGTGAATCTCCTCTTTCTCTTACTTTCTAAATAAACTGTACTTTTTAATCTAAAAAAACCCAAACAAACCAAAAAACGGTGCCCTACACTGTTTTGTCTCTCCCCTTCAGCACCTAGCAGCATGCTTGACACACAGAGTGTAATAAATGTTTGTTCAGTTGTGAAGGGAGGAAGAACAAAACAGACAGGTATAGATTATCTACTGAGCACAAGGCCTGTGTGAAGCCCTTTGCATGCATTAGTTAATTGTCACACCAACACTAAAAGGAAGGTAATGGCATCCCCATTTTAGAGATGAACGAACTGAGGCTTAGAAAGGCTGAATGACATTTGCCATCCCAGAGCTAATAAGCAACAGAGCTCAATTTCAGGTCTGGTTTTATTTGAGCCCCAAATCCATGCTCTTTCCACTGATACCACGTTGCCAGCCTGCATAGGAAGCCTATCAGTTCGTCTGCCAGGAAACAGATGACACACCCAAACTGGGGATCTGAGAAGCAAGCCTTTGATAAAAGGACCACTCTACAAGGCTGTGGGCAGGGTACAGGAAACAGTTCCCCAGGGCTAGTGACACTATCACCATCCCTAAGCCTGAAGGGACAGGGGAAGGACTAGTTAAAAAGCAGAGAGACAGAGCTGTGTGGTCAGGGCTGCCTGACAGGGGTTGTGACAACTGGTTGAAGGAGGAGCTGTCTGCGGTGACCCTTCATGGAGAGAAAGGGAGAGCAAACTTCCAGCTCCACTCCCACCTGCTGGGGCCCTCCCTGGCCAAGCCCTACTGCAGCCCACTGGGGGTCCACAGCTACCAGCATGGTGGAGAAGAGGGAGGCGGATATGAGGAGAAAGTGGAAGCCAAAGGAGACCAAAGATGTGTGGCTTTGGGATGGTGGGGTGTACCGGCCTTCGGAGTGGAGGTTGGCACCACCACCTGTCTTTTTCTTTTTTTTTGAGTCGGAGTCTCACTGTTACCTAGGCTAGAATGCAGTGGCATGCTTACGGCCACAGCAGCCGCAACCTCTGGGTTCAGGTGATCCTTCCGCCTCAGCTTTCCAAGTAGCTGGAACTATAGGTATGTGCCACCATGCTCAGCTAATTTTTTGATTTATTATAGAGACAAGGTCTCGCCAAGTTGCCCAGGCTGGTCTTGAACCCCTGAGCTCAGGCAATCCTCTTGCCTCTGCCTCCCAAAGTGCTGGGATTACAGGCGTGAAACACTGTGCCCGGCTACCACCATTTTTCATCTCATGACACAGGTGGCTCCTAACTGGCTTCCCACTGTCAGCCTCTATCCCCTCAACCCATTAGTAGCTCGGAGCCAGGGGATTCTCTCAAAATACCACCCAGATCACGTCCCTCCTCTGCTCAAAATCATTCAGTGGCATTCCTTTAGGGTAAAATCTGAAGTCCTTAAGAGGGCCCATGAGACAGGGAACAGTGGTTCATGCCTGTAAATCCAGGCACTTTGGGAGGCGGAGGTTAGAGGGTTGCCTGAGCCCACAGGTCCCTGAGACCAGTCTTGGCAATATGGTAAGACCTCATCTCCACAATAAATCAAAAAATTAGCAAGGCATGATGGCTCATATCTGTAGTTCCAGCTACTTGGAAGGCTGAGGTGGAGGGATTGCCTGAGCCCAGTAGGGCGAGGCTGTGGTGGCCATGAGCATGCTACTGCACTCCAGCCTGGACTCCAACTCAAAAAAAAAAGATATTCATACTATATATAAATAAATAAATAAATAAATAAATAAATATATATATATATATATCTCAAACAAGATTACACAAAACAATAATTATGCTTATATTCTTATTTTATCTAGTCTTTTTTTTTTTTTTTTTTTAGTTAGCACACAGTTGGCCTCTCCTAAGTGCTATGTCAAATGAATGTTAGCAGCATTGGGTTTGAACCCTGGATCTGTCCCTCCCAACTGTGAGCTACCACACCACAGCCTCAACCTGCTGAACTCAGGTGACCCCCCCGCCTCAGCCTTCCAAGTAGCTGGAGCTACAAACACGCACCATCACACCTGGTTAATTTTTTTTTTTTTAAATTGTAGAGATGAGGTCCCACCAGATTGCCCAGGCTGGTCTCAAACCTGTGGGCTTAGGCAATTTTCTCACCTCAACCTCCCAAAGTGCTGGGATTATAGGCGTGAGCCACCATGCCCGGCCCTAGTCTATTTTTAAAATGCTTGTTATGACCCACTAGTTGATTTCATTCTCGGTATGAAAAACACTGAGCTAGCCGGGCTCGGTGGCTCAGCCTGTAATCCTGCGCCTTTGGGAGGCTGAGGTGAGTGGATTGCCTGAGCCCACGGGTTCAAGACCCGCCTGGGCAGCGAGACCTCATCTCTACAATAAATCAAAAAATCAGCCGGGCGTGGTAGCACATGCCTGTAATTCCAGCTACTCTTGGAGGGCTGAGGCGGAAGGATCGCCAGAGCCCAGCAGGTCAAGGCTGCGGTGGCCGGGAGCGGCCACTGCACTCCAGTCTGGGCGACAGAGTGAGACTCCAACTCAAAAAAAAGAAAAACACTGAGCTGAATGATCTTCCACCAGGAAAGTGTTGAGCTCATTTTTCAGCCAAGCAGTGATAGTCAGATCCTGCCGCCTGGTGGTCATCTCTGGGAACTAATTGTGCCTTTTTCTGACCTCTTCCTAGAGGTTAATTTTTGACTTGTTGGAATTAAACTGAATTCAATAAAAAGTACTGAGTGCAGGCCCTGGGCTAGGCATCTGGGGAGTGAGAACTGAGACAAATTATGACTTAGACCTGACACCCAAAGTTTCCTCCCAGTTGATAACCAGCATAGTTGCTGTAGATCTATGCTGTTCCATATGGCAGCCACTGGCCACTTGTAGCCACTGAGCACTTAAAAAGTGGTTAGTGCAACTGTAATATTGAATTTTAAATTGTAGTTAACTATAATTCATTTACATTTAAATATAAACCCTGGACCGGGCATGGTGACTCACGCCTATAATCCCAGCACTTTGGGAGGCCAAGGTGAGAGAATTGCCTGAGCCCACGGCTTTGAGACCAGCCTGGGCAACCTGGCGAGACCTCATCTCTACAATACATCAAAAATTAGCTGGGCGGGGTATCGCGCGCCTGTAGTTCTGGCTACCTGGAAGGCTGAGGCGGAAGGCTGAGGCAGAAGGTTCGCCAGAGCCCAGCAGGTCGACACTGGGGTGGCCGTGAGTGTGCTACTGCACGCCAACCTGAGTGACAGAGTGAGACTCCAACTCAAAAAAAAAAAAAAAAAAAATTAGCCGAGCGAGATGGTACACACGCCTGTAGTTCCAGCTACTTGGAAGGCTGAGGCGGAAGGATTGCCTGAGCCCAATAAGTTGAGACTGTGGTGGCCGTGAGTGTGCCACTGCACTCCAGTCCGAGTGACAGAGTGAGACTCCAACTCAACAATAAAAAATGTAAAATTAAAAATATAAAACTACAAACAAGATCCCCAAGTGACTTGCTTGCACATTCAAGTTTGAGAAGCAGTTGCCGATGAGACCTCTAAGAGGCGATATGGGCAGTGATTCTCTGATTGCCTTTCTTGCTTCACGACATGGGAAGCAAGGTCAGGGCTGCGGAACAGGTGCTAGAGTTTTGAAGGGATTGAAGAAAGTGTGATCACTACCTGGGATGAGAATGTTGGTGTGATTGGACAAGGAAAACCTGGGTCTTCACGAACTTCAAGTGGGACCAGTCAGGACCATCGCGTGTTCTCCTCTTGTTTGGCTGTGTCAGTAGAGCTGAGGTTTTGCTGTGGAGGACCCCGAAGCAGAGGTGAGGGCCTACGCAAAGGGGTGATGATTGTATTGGGATCTAAACTGGTCAAGGAGGAAAGTGAGGGTGTGAGGGATAAGAAGAAGGGGGGAGATGAAAGGACTGTGGGTCCTGAGATGATCACAGAATTGTGAGAGTCAAGGTCACAGAGCTGGAAGATCGGAGGTGATGGTTGGAGGGTGGAAGAAGCCCAGTTAGTGGAAAGCAGAGGTTCTCGGGCAACTATTATATTAGGCTGGGAATAAGATAAAAGGAAATAGCTGTGGGCTTTTCCGGGCGAGTGGAGTTGTTTAGACAAATGCAAGTGAAGTATGAGAGGCATTTCTCGATTGGGAGGCAGGGGAGTGGAAGGATGGAACCCAAGATGGAGGAGGAGGGAACTTCAAAAGCTGAAACCCCCCCAGCGGTCTGGCTGGCGGAGGTGGCCCAGGTCGGTGTGGAGTGGGCATGTGAGGGCCAGCTGGAGCCTGGCCCTGTGAGCACCCAGCGAGGGCAATTCATTCCTCCAGGCTCTGATTAGTCTGAAAGGAGGTTGTGTTCACCACGAGAGAATCACTGGGCTTCTATCCACTAACAATTACAATGGACAGTTTTAAATTTGCCCCAAGCACTTGACAATGGCTATTTTTAATCCTCATAGCCACCCTATATTATTGGCTCCTTTTGTACACATAAGGGCAGCAAGGCTCAGAATAGTTAAGTTATATGTCCAAGGACACACAGCCACAAAGAGATTTGAACTTGGATTCAAACCCAGGTTTGGCTAGCACCAAAGCTGACTGGTGCTAGCTAGTGATTCACCTGGGGGCGTTTGTTTATGCCTCCCCGGAAGGTTGTGACTCACAGGGCTGGAAAGAGGTGCCCCCCAAGGGAACCTTCCAGTTTTCCTGGGCATCTCAGGTGATTCTGATGGTCAGGGGAGATTGGAAAGCATTGCCCTGGCCCCGGTCACAGCTGTTGGGTGTCAGGCTGGTTCCAAGCTCAGGCCTCTTCATGGTGCAGCCCACTTTCATTCTAGCAGTTTGAGTCACTATCAACATCACCAAGGGCCATTTTCCTGCATTTCACTTAGGTGACTTCATCAGAGGCTTCAAAAGTCACAGGATTCATGACCCGCCTGGGCAACTTGGCGAGACCTTATCTCTATTAATAAATCAAAAAACTTAGCCGGGTGTGGTAGCACGTGCCTGTAGTTCCAGCTACTTGGAAGACTGAGGCGGAAGGATCGCCGGAGCCCAGCAGGTTGAGGCTGCAGTGGCCGGGAGTGGAAAAAAAATAAAGAAAGCCAGAGGATGTAGAAAAAAGCAGTATGAGGAGATCCCCTTATAAGTAAAGGGATAGGCCATGGGCCTCACAGCCATTCAATGCCAGAGCTGGAACAAAAACCTCATCCAGGGACATCCAAATCTACCATTCTTTTCTACTCCCTATTTCTTTAGGAAAGTGATAAATAATGTTTACAAATAATAAGGCAAGTTTTTAGGAGAGGATCCCCAGTGCCCCACCCCCACCTCCTCATACATGTGTCATTCCTGTCTGAGAGCCTCCCCACACCCCACCTCAGGCTGGGTCAGGGCTGTGCTGAAGCTGAGGGTATGAACGAAACTTTGTCCCTGCCCTCCAGTGGAGAGAAAGGGGCACATTCACCTCAGGCTGGATTAAATGCCTCAATTCAGTCAACACAATGTTCTCCTTTGAGAAAGTTAGTGATAAACCCTTGGGCAAAGTAACCCATTACAAGCTAGGAAATTAGGCTGCTACAGGTGGAATTTAGAGGACCCATCAGTGGCGCCCTGGGGCTGTGCTGGTGGGCTCAGGGCAGCCTAGAAAGTTCTCTGGTTCTGGGGCTGCAATTAGGTTTCCCTGCACACTCCCTCCAAGTTCCACCTGGGTCCACCCCTTCCAGGCTGCCACCACCTCCTGCCACCTGCCACAGCTACTCCAGTCCCAAGATAAGCCTCAGCCTGATCCCTTTCCCTCCCCCACCTCTCTTCCTGCAGCCAAGGGCTTGACTTTCCTCCCAGGGTAGGGTTCTCTGAAAAACACAAGACGCCCAGCTACATTTGAACCTCAGATAAGCGATGAATACTTTTTCTAGTATGATT
Organism: Carlito syrichta; assembly: GCF_000164805.1. Taxonomy (NCBI): domain Eukaryota; kingdom Metazoa; phylum Chordata; class Mammalia; order Primates; family Tarsiidae; genus Carlito; species Carlito syrichta. The sequence goes on from NW_007059824.1 coordinate 96,539, forward strand.
ATTTCCAAGTATTATATGGGACATACTTCACATACAAAAGGGTTTGCTGTTTATCTGAAGTACAAATGTAACTGGTTGTCTTGCATCTTTCTTTGCTTAAGCTGGAAACCCTGCCCCAAGGACATGGCCAAGGCCTCCCTCATTCTCCCAGGCTCCTTCTAGGCGGCTGTTTTCAGCCTTCCTCATTGACATCAGGGTAGAAATCTCAATTCCTGCCGCCTGCCTCCTTGTTGACCTATTTCCTGCCTCTCCTACCTCACTGCGCCTGACCCACCCCCATCCTAGCTTGCTGAAACCACAGGCCTTAAACCCCTTCTTCAGACACTGTTCTCTCTGCCTGGAGAATCCGTGCCCCAACCCCCCATAGGCTGATTTCTAACAACCCCCAACTCCACTGGTGTCACCACCTGAAGATGCTTCCTAAACCTCCACTCCACTGGCCACGCTGGGTCAAGAGTTCCTTTTTTTTGGGATCCCCAAGAACCGAGTGAATATTTCCTTATCCAGTTTGGCACTTGCCAAACTGTCAAAACCGTAATCATCTGGTCATCTGGTCTTTACTAGCAACCTAAGATTATGAGTTTCTTGAGGGCAGGGGCTGTATCCTTCAGTCTTGTCATCTCTACAACTGGAAATTCCTGTCAGGTTGGCAAATAGCAGGGGATTTTATTTTATTTATTTTTTTAAAGAATGTGTTTTTATTCTTACTCTTTTTGTTGTTTTTTGTTTTTTGAGTTGGAGTCTCACTCTATTGCCCAGACTGGAGTGCAGTGGCACGCTCCCGGCCACTGCAGCCTCACTGCTGGGCTCCAGTGATCCTTCCGCCTCAGCCTTCCAAGTAGCTGGAACTACAAGCGTGCGCTACAACGCCCGGCTAATTTTTTGGTTTATTACAGAGATGAGGTCTTGCCAAGTTGGCCAGGTGGGTCTCGAACCCGCGGGCTCAGGTAATCCATTCACCTCAGCCTCCCAAGACGCAGGATTACAGGCTAAATTACTGAGCCCGGCTTATTCTTACATTTTTAAATTTTTTATTTAGTTGGAGTCTTACTCTGTCACCCAGGCTAGAGTGCAGCGGCATGCTCATGGCCACCACAGCCTCGACCTGCTGGGCTCACGTAATCCTTCCACCTCAGCCTTCCAAGTAGTTAGAACCACAGGTGGGTACCAGCACACCTGGATAGCTTTTGGATTTATTGTGAGGTGAAGTCTCACCAAGTTGCCCAGGCTGGTCTCGAACCTGTGGGCTCAGGCAATTCTCTCACCTTGGCCTCCCAAAGTGCTGGGATTATAGGCGTGAGCCACTGCGCCTGGCCTTATTCTTACATTTTTTTTTTCATGAGTTGTAGTCTCACTCTGTTGCCCAGGCTGGAGGGCAGTGGCACGCTCCCAGCCACCACAGCCTCAACCAGTTGGGCTCCGGCGATCCTTCCGCCTCAGCCTTCCAAGTAGCTGGAACTACAGGTGTGCGCTACCACACCCATCTAATATTTTGATTTATTGTAGAGATGAGGTCTCGCCAAGTTGCCCAGGTGGGTCTCGAACCTGCGGCTTCAGGCAATCCTCAGCCTCCCAAAGGCGTGGGATTACAGGCTGAGCCACCGAGCCTGGCTTTATTCTTACATTTTTAAACTGCAGTCACCTTCAAAGTACTCTCTGTTTGATGTAATACACCTATCCAGATGCTTTTTCCACTGCTCAGCACAGTTTTTGAACTCATCCATTTTGATACCTTTGAGCGTGTCTGCCGTTTTTTGTTTCACCTCTTCCACATTGGCAAAATGTTTCCCTTTGAGGGCTTTTTTCATCCGGGGAAACAAATAAAAAGTCACCCGGGGCCAGGCGCGGTGGCTTATGTCTGTAATCCCAGCATATTGGCAAGTGGAGGCGAGAGGATTGCCTGAGTTCATAGGTTTGAGAACAACCTGGGCAACTTGGTGAGCCCTTGCCTCTACAGTAAATCAAAAAATTAGCTGGACATGGTGGTACGCACCTGTGGTTCCAGCTATTAAAAGGCTGAGACGGAAGGATCCCCTGAGCCCAGCAGGCCGAGGCTGCGGTGGGCGGGAGCAGCCACTGCACTCCAGTCTGGGCAACAGAGTGAGACTCCAACTCAAAAAA
>NW_007059824.1:98679-99552 GCF_000164805.1 Carlito syrichta
AAAAAAAAAAAAAAAAAAATCACTAGGGGGAGATCTGGTGAACAGAGAGGGTGGGACATTAGGGTCATGCAATTTGGGACCGACCAAAAACTGCTTAACACTCAGCGTGGTGTGGACAGGTGCACTCATAAATCACCCATCATGAAATGGACAAATGTGTTGAAAGACACCCTCCTCAAAAAAAACAAAACAAAACAAACAGCTGGGCTCCGTGGCTCAGCCTGTAATCCCGTGATTTGGGAGGCTGAGGTGAGTGGATTGCCTGAGCCTGCAGGTTTGAGACCCGCCTGGGCAACTTGGTGAGACCTCATCTCTACAATAAATCAAAAAATTAGCTGGGCGTGGTAGCGCGCGTCTGTAGTTCCAGCTACTTGGAAGGCTGAGGCAGAAGGATCACCGGAGCCCAACAGGTGAGGCTGCGGTGGCCGGGTGCGTGCCACTGCGCTCCAGTCTGGGTGACAGAGTGAGACTCCAATGCAAAAAAAACCAAAAAAACAAAACTGAAGTCAAACGCAGCCTCTCACAGCAATGCTAGCTAGTACACTGAGGCCAGTGGGTTCCTGGAACAATTACCTAGCAGGGAAACCCTGTATTAATTTTAAAGATTTAGGGTACAATTCAGGATCAGGTATACAAGTGGTCATTGTACAGGTAATGTTTGGGTCTCCCTTTGGTCCCCACTTCACCTGGTTGGAGATCAAGTACTCCCTCCCCCACCCCCAGTGTCCCTCTACTGCCAACCCTCCCCCCCTTTTAAAATTTTTTAATTTAATTTTTAATTTTTATTTTTTGAGTTGAAGTCTCACTCTGTCACCCAGACTGGAGTGCAGTGGCCGCTCCCGGCCACCGCAGCCTTAACCTGCTGGGCTCCGG
>NW_007059824.1:99572-104222 GCF_000164805.1 Carlito syrichta
CCTTTTTTTTTAAATTTGGAGTCTCACTCTGTCTCCCAGGCCACTGCAGCCTTGACCTGCTGGGCTCAGGTGATCCTTTGGCCTCAGCCTTCCAAATAGCTGGAACTACAGGCATGTACCACCATACCTGGCTAATTTTTTTTATTTATTGTGGAGACGAGGTCTCGTCAAGTTTCCTGGGTTGGTCTCGAACCCCTGAGTTCACGCAATTCTCTCACTTTGGCCTCCCAAAGTGCTGGGATTACAGGCGTGAGCCACCATACCTGGCCATACCAATCCCTTTCTTATAGTATTATGGTAAATGTTCAGGGTCTGCTTATGAGTGAGAACATGTGGTACTTAGTTTCTGTGATAGATCACTGAGTATTATGGAGACAGTAGGGACTTTTGAAAATAATTAATTTTTTGTTGTTGTTGAGATAAGTGCCTCATAATGTTGACCATGCTGAATGGAACTCCTGGGGTCAAGGGCTCCTCTTGCCTCAGCCTCCTGGGTAGCTGGGACTATTGGCGTGCACCACCATGCTGGCTTATAGGGGTTTAATTAATAATTTTTATAGCTAAGGCCCTTGTAGAGAGAAGGCATTATTTACTGAAGGCCTATTGCCAGCTAAGCACTGTTGCTCTGGGCCAGGCGTTAGTTTTGATCCCATGACCAGAAAATGGGTGCAGGAAGAAGAACCTGCGGCCAGGCTTGTTGTGGGGCTTGTCTTGTTTGCCCCAGGCTCCACTCCTGAGTCGGGCAGATATGAGTCCTTGGTGATCCCTACTGGAAAAAGAATCTCCTCGGAGACCATCCTGGCACTTCTAGAAAGTGGGGAGGGTGTTTTCTGGAGAAGGGGACTGCTATGGTCTGAATGTTGGTACCCTCTCCCCCATTCATTTGTTGAAAGTTAATCTTCAGTATGATAGTATTACAAGGTGAGGCCTTTAGGAAGGGAAGAGGCCATGAGGGTGGAGCCCTCAGGAATGGAATGTGCACTTGCAAAAGAGGCTGGAGGGAGGAGCCTCTTTTTTCCTTCCTTATGCCATGTGAGGTCCTGCTAGAAGCCAACATCTACGAAGCTGAAGGATACCTAATGATACTGGATTTCCCAGCCTCCAGAATTGTGAGCAATTCCTTTCTACTGTTTATAAATTATCTAGTCTATGGTATTTTTGTTACAGTGTAACCAAGAATCCTGCTTTGAAACTTTTTTTTTTCTCCTTTTTTTTGTCAGTCATGCTCTGTCACCCAGGCTGGAGTGCAGTGACATCATCGCAGCTCACTTCAGCCTCGACTTCCTGGACTCAGGCAATCCTTAGGTCTCAGCCTCCCGTGTAGCTAGGGCTACAGGTGCATGAGTGACCATGCCTGGCTAATTTTTAAATTTTTTTTGGTGAAAACTACATCTCACTGTGCTCCCCAGGCTGGTCTTGAATTCAACTCAAACCATCCTCCCACCTTGGCTAGGATTGCAGATGGTGAGCTACTGTGCTTGGGCTGAAACTTTTTATCACCTACTCATTTAACAAAAAAACTGTTTTCCCTTTCTCCTTTCTCATTTCTTCCACCCCCCTCCTCTGCAACCTCTCCTGCACCATGACCTTGTAAACAAAAGCATGCTTATCTGATTATATGCTTGCTTAAGAATTTCAGAGCTAATCTCGAAAGAGACCAGAAATCAGAAATCGAGTCCTGAATGCAGGACTTCCCTCCCCATCTTAGGGAGAGTCATTAGATGGTTAACATAACCTAACTACAGCTACGATTATGCTGACCACTCCTCAGAGAGGACTATCACTCAAGATAAGCCATCAGAACAAGACTCCAGACCTGTACCCTGTGACACTCCCGCATGTTTCCCATACCAGGTTTCCCTTTAAAACCCTTCTTTAAAAAGACCTTTTTTTTTTTTTTTTAATATGGAGATGGGGTCTTGCTATGCTGCCCAGGCTGCTCTAAACTCCTGGCCTCAAGGAATCCTCCCACCTCAACCTCCTGAAGTGCTGGAATTACAGACATGAACTACGGAGCTTGGCCATTAAAACCCTTCTAATGAGCCTGAAAGTTCGAGGTGGTCTTTGCAACTTTAGTCCACCATGTCCTCAGGTTGCTGGCTGTTGAATAAAACCTCTTTTCCCTTTCACCAACTCTCATCTCTCAAGTTTGGCTTTTGGGTAACAAATGGCTGGGTCCAGTTAAAATAGCAGTGCAAACGGACTAAGTAAGACAGAGTCCAAATGTTGAAAGCATGAAGGAATATCAGAAGATCCGGCCAGATTCTTCTGCAGAGCTATGTTGTTCACCCAGGGCTCTATTTTTCTAGCAATGGAGAGACAGAAATTGAGCAGAATTGTATTTGCTCTGGTGAGCTCGCACCTTGCAAGGGGATGTCCTAAAATTTGGTCTGCAGCTGATAGGAACTGGGATTACATCAAAGGGTTGGGCTGACGATGGAAGCTAGCCCACCATAATGTCCATTAGTCCCTCTAAGTAACTCTTTCTTTGATTATGTATATACAAATAAACATACCTAGTGTGTGTGGGGCGATTTAAAAAACATCTCTTTTAATTGGTCTGAAATACATAATCTAAGTGATAATTTGTTTACTATGCTTATTAGTAAGCACATTGCTTCACTTGTGTTTACCATGCAAATGAGTTTCCAGATAAATCCATGGGCACTTCTGTGGGCTTTATGAAAGGCCCACTGGTCACTGAAGATAATGTAAGTAAAAGTGTTTAGAGATGGATTTGGTTCAGGAGGTGCTCAGGTAGTTGTCTACTTGTGTTAATGTCTAGCTGTGTTGTCAATTCCTGTCCATTCAAAAAGGAAAAGTGTTAACGGGCTGTAAAACACATTCAGTGGTGGTGCTGATCTGTAGCTCTCAGCACGAGATAAGCACTTTAAATAGAGCAAGCAGTTCAACTACCAGCCGTCTGGGTGTAATGGAAAGAACATGGACTTTGGAACCACACAGTCAGGCAAGTTCAAATGACGTTTCAAAACGTCCCCAAACAGTGGTTCACTCCTGTAATCCCAGCACTTTGGAAGGCTAACATAAAAAATAAAAAACAGAGCCGGGCTCGGTGACTCAGCCTGTAATCCCGTGATTTGGGAGTCCGAGGTGAGTGGATTGCCTGAGCCCGCGGGTTTGAGACCCACCTGGGCAACTTGGCGAGACCTCATCTCTACAATAAATCAAAAAAAAATTAGCCAGGTGTGTTAGCGCGTGCCTGTGGTTCCAGCTACTTGGAAGGCAAAGGCGGAAGGATGGTCGGAGCCCAGCAGGTCGAGGTTGCAGTGGCCGGGAGCAGCCACTGCATTCCAGTCTGGACAACGGAGTGAGACTCCGACTCAAAAGAAAACAAAAACAAAAAACAAAACCAAAAAACTTCCCCGAACATGGGTAGGGTTAGGTGTAAAATGGAGCTGCTACTGCATTCTTCTCTGGGTTGAGACGTGGGTACAAAGCTCCCAATCCAACACACACTAACAGTAGTAATCAATATCTCAGTGCAGGACTTTTGACTTTTGACTGCAGGAAAATACACGATTTTCTACTTAAAGAGATTTTTTTTTTTTAAGCGGGAGTCTCACTTTGTTGCCCAGGCTAGAGTGCAGTGGCACGCTCAAGGCCACCATAGCCCCGACCTGCTGGGTTCAGGCAATCCTTCTGCCTCAGCCTTCCAAGTAGCTGGAATTACAGGCGTGCACCACCATGCTCACTTAGTTTTTTAAATTTCTTGTAGAAATGAGGAGGTTGGTCTAGAACCTGTGGGCTCAGGCAATCCTTTTGACTCTGCCTCCCCAAGTGGTGGGATTACAGACCCGAGCCATCAGCTGCTAGTTGAAGGGATTCTAAGGGAACAGATTCCAAGTTCCAGCTCTACGTTTGCATGTTTTTGTTTTGAGATGGAGTCTCACTCTGCCGCCCAGGCTGGAGTGCGGTGGCACCATTTCTGCTCATCACAGCCTCGACCTCCTGAGCTCAGGTAATTCTTCCACCTCAGCCTCTGGAGTATTTGGGACTCAATTCTCCACCACCACACCCCGCTAAATTTTTCATGTGTTGTCGAGAGGGCTCCCTAATTTGCCTGGGCTGGTCTCAAACTCCTGTGCTCAAGCAATCCTGCCTCAGCCTCGCCCAGCCTGTTTGCAGTTTTAAATGAAAACGTGCATTTAGCTTAAAAGCACATAATTGTCAAGAATGTTCATCACTAATTTATTTGTTACAGTGTAAAAATGGGAAAGAAATGTTCTCCAGTAGGAAATTGATTTCATAAATCAGCACGGCCACGTGATGGGATACTTTGCAGCACTAAATTATGCTTTTGAAGACTACTTAGTGACAAGAAAAAATGGTCACGATAAAATGTTAAGTAAAAAGAAAAGCAGGAAACACAACATCCTATAATATGACCCCGCTCCAGAAAACAAACACATTGATAAATATACTGGGCAATCAAGCAGCCCAAGCGAGCGCTTCCCCCCGGGAGCTGGGAGGGGTGGAAAGAAGATATTTTCTTCCGTGTTTTTGTGTGCCTCCGAGATGTCCATCGATAACCACGCACGGCCTTTAAATCCGAAAACCACCTCCCACGTTGCAAGTCGTCGTCGGGGCCCTGCGGGGCGCGCGCGACCGGGCGGACCCCTGCGCCCCCTG
>NW_007059824.1:104584-110009 GCF_000164805.1 Carlito syrichta
GGGACGGGGCTTGGGGCCGGCCTGCTCCCGCCCGAGGAGCTGGCGCCAGCGTGGGGATCTCTTGCCCTGTGGGTGGGGGGGTCCGTCTGCCCTGCGCGCCCGCGGTGGGCGGGTGGCACCTGGTTGGCTCTGGGAGCCGAGCAGCAGCATGTTGAACCGGCCAGGTGTCCTGGCGTCTCCCTTTACGGGCGCGGGTGACCTGTCTGTCGCAGGGCAGGTCCACCAGGCCAGCCCCAGGATGGCCAGCTGTGTGTGGGATGAGGGCTTTCAGGGCTCTCAGCTAGGGGGAAGAAGAGGGGAGACAGCCCCAGTCCTGACCCCAGGTTGCCCGGACATGCCCTGGTGCCAGTCACCGGGTAGACAGGTGAATGTTTAAGCGGCGGGGGACGCGGAGGTCCTAGCTTGAAGTTGATGTGGAAGCCAGTGAGCAGCCCAAGTCCTTGGTGTGGGGAGGTCGCCATTCTGTCACCAAGACTTTGCCCTCAGCCAGTCCTGCTTCCAGCCACCGCCCCCCAAGCTGGAAGCTGGATTCACAAGGCTACAGGGAAGTGCCATCCTCTCGTGACCTCTTTGAGTCAGAGTAAAACCAAAGCAGGGAAATGGGAAAAGGGAAAGCAAGAGGAGAAGGCTGGGACGCGAGCCAGGGAACCGTGGGAGGAAGCACAGGGAGGCTGCTGGGAGGCTGGGCCTGACCTTGTGCGCTCTGCCCCGGTTCTTGACCTGTGGGATCTCTATCCCCTCTCACTCCTCCGTGGCCTCCGTGTGGCCTCCGGGGCTTTTGGGGCTTGGCCTGAGTACCCTAGACGTGGGAGAAGTGGGAGGTAGGCCTGGGAACCAGGGTCAAAGCCAGATATCATGGAAGGGCCCTCAGGTGTCCAGTTCTCTGGGCTCTGAAATATTCATATCACTGGTGAGCTTTGGTTTCAAAGCTGGCGCCTCTGGCCAGCGGTGGCAGGGGAGCCAGGTGCTTCCTGGGGCTGCTCTGGCCAGCCAAAGGGGCAGCCATACTGCCTCCATACCTGCCTGCTCTCCCTGTCTCTCTAGTCATAAGGCCTGAGAACACTTTATAAAGTGCTTCCTTGTACACTTTATAAGTGTATAAGGAAGGGGCGGGACCACACAGGGGGTCCTGCCTTCCTCTGACTTCTTGTGCCATGACCTAAGGGCCTCACTCGTAAAAACGAGCACATCAGAGAGATAATGGCAGGTTGGAAGAACCTCTTATCATGAGCTGGGGTAATAGCCACTTCAGCTCGGCCTCCTCCCCTGGAAATGGGGGCCTTAGCCAGACACTGCCCACCAAACCCAAAACTTCTCATCATGGACCCTTCAGAAAGAGCAGAAGCCCCGTCCTAAAAGCCGCAGAGAAGGGACACACATACTCGGGTGCTTTCAGAGGGCTGAATTGGGAAGAGCACATGGTGGCCACTCACATAACTCTCTGCAAAGAAGTTCTGCTAACAATACGGCTGACCATGAAATGGCCTTCTGGACCTATTCTATTGGGAACACTGGAAGGAATGACTTTGACAGACTCTTCCAACTCTAAGATTCTGGGATTCTAGGCCTAAACGTGGGGCCTGTTTTGAAGTAGAAACAATATTCAGAAGTCCACAGTGGGGGTGCCTGGAGGGGAGGAAGATAAAAATGAGCCCTCCGTCTTGTATGTAATGATGTGTACTTGGCCCCATTACAGAGCGGTTAGGCGAGGGTTGTCTGTTTCCTGGTTCTGTGCTAGCTGGAGATGTCCCCTAGCCCTTAGCAGTAGAACTCATCAAGGAGGTTATAACTGCAGCTGTTGGGAACTGGGAGAGGTGGGAGGACCCTTGAAGAGGATCTGGCCCTGCGCTGACTTTCTGAGAGTGAGGGGCATGTTGGTACTTAACGTGACTGCTGAGGCGCGGACTGGGTGTAAACAGGGGCTTTAAGATGAGGAGTTAGGGCATGGATTATTCTCAGAGTTGGATCTATCTGTAACACAAAAGGGCCTGGATCGGCATCCCACAGGATATTAATAGGCGTGCCTTGATGAAAGTGTTTCAGGCTTAAGTGGGAAGAAACACTGGGTTAAACAAAGTCAAACAGGTTTGCTTACACAGGGCTTCTCAGAGGCCGGATTTGCCATTGTGCCTTGTGAATTTCCAAGAAGGGATCTGAATTGTTTTTATCAGACTCATCCGTTTCCAGCATTCATCCATTAATGTCTCCTGGGGCGTGTTCTTCAGCACAGTCTGGGAAATGCCTGGCTAGGTGATTCTGTCTCTCCACTCTGGTTCCAGTAAACTGTCCCTACTCCTCTTCCCATGTGGACTGACTTAGGGGTACAAGGAGGTCAAGGGAGCTCATCTGCCTGGTTCCTACAGCTGGTTCATGAACCCAGGTCTCATGACTTCCTCCTCATACTCTGGGGTAACTGAGCACCCAGGAGGAGCTGGCTGTAGGGTCTGGAGGACATTATAGTGGCAGTTTGGGAGCAGAGGGAGTTATGACCACCCCATACCCAGAATATGCTGTGTGCTTCTGCCTCTGTAGATGTCCTCCGAACAAGCTGCACATCAGCTGTGACCCCCAGTGTAGATTCTGTGGGAGGCACGTCATTCTGCCCTGAAGCCTTCTATCAGCCTATTCATTCAGACACAGAAGCTGGCAGAGTCACGGTGGACTTTGATCTTAAGGTTCAGGCTACTCGTCTTGCAGATGTTAAAACTGAGTCCAGAGATGTGGAGTGGCCTACCTGACTCACACAATGGAGTCCATACTAAAACCAGGACTCAGGTCCCCGCCTCCTAACCCAGGACCCAGGCGTCAGATCTGCTTTCCATGGGGAACAGGAATTGGTACCAGTGACACAGCTGCTCAACTCCTTTCTGTGGTTTTGATCTTTTCTGCCTCACCCAGGTGCTGAAGGGTCACGCAGGTGACTGGCTGAGGGTGCCTCAGCTGGATGTAAAAGCAGTGGGGTTGAGCTTGAAATCAGACATTGGATCTGGGCTTAAACCCTTCTCTGCTGTGTGCCTCCTATGGGACCTTAGATCATATTTATTTATTTTTTTGAGTAGGAGTCTCACTCTGTCACTCAGGCTGGAGTGCAGTGGCATGCTCACAGCCACTGCAGCCTCGACCTGCTGGGCTCATGTGATCCTTCTACCTCAACCTTCCAAGTAGCTGGAACCACTGGCATGCGTCACCCCGCCTGGCTAATTTTTTTGACGTATTATAGAGATGACGTCTCACCAAGTTGCCCAGGCTGACCTCGAACCCCTGGACTCAGGCAGTCCTCTCGCCTCTGCCTGCCAAAGTGCTGGGATTACAGGCATGAGCCACCGCATCCGGCATTAGATCTGTTTTTCTCTGAATTTCCATTTTCTCATCCATAGAGTGGGGGTAAGAATATGTATACCTCAAAGGGCTGTTGTGAGGGTCAGTTACTACCAGTTGAATATCCCTTTTCCAAAATGCTCATCCCCAGAAGTGTTCTGGGTTTTGGAATTTCTTTGGATTTTGGGTTATTGGCGCTATACTTACCGATTGAGCATCACTGATCTGAAAATCCGAGGTCCAAAATGCTCCAATGAGCATTTCCTTTGCGAGTCATGCTGGTTCTCAGAAAGTTTCAGATTTTGGAGCATTTTGGATTTGCAAGTTAGGGAAATTCAACCTCTACTTACTTAGTTGCTTAGTAAGTACTAAGTTGCTTAGTAAGTACTTCGTTGCTTACTACTCTAAGTTGTTTCTTTCCTTCCCTGTCTATTTCTCTATTGTGGGTTAATTGTCTGCCTCATTTGTCTGCCTGTCTCCTCCTAATCTTGAATTTCAACCTAAAAGACAAGAGAAGGTGGAACATAAGAAGGAGGTGGAAGAGGACTGTGTTGAGAAGTGGCATCAGCGCATTAGAGGCGTCCTCTTCTCCTATCTGCACTCCCAGGCCATCCTGACTTGGGTGGGGTCTCTGAAATTACCGCCCTGATGACAGATTCTGCCCCCAGACACAAGGGTGCCTGGGGAGCTGCGGTGCCTGGTCCTGCCCTGCTCCCCAGGGCAGCCTCTCCTTCCTAGGAGCTTGGAGAGGCTGGAGCCAGAGCCCTTTGGTCTTTGTTCATCTGGAGAGAGGCCGCCCTGGCTAGAGAGGGAGCTTGAAAGGGTGGCCGCGAGCTGGGGCAGGAAGTCATGGGCTGACAGTCTTATCTACTGAACCCGGAGATCACCAGAGAACTGGGGGAGTGGTGATGTGTTCTGACTCCTCCTTAGGGGTGTGTGTGCCTGTGTCTGCCACTCGGAGTTCTCAAACAGTGGGCGTGGTTGGGAAAGGAAGTTCTAACCCATGACCAAGAAGGCCAGTGGAGTGGAGCAGGAACTTTCTTGGCTGCGGGGGTTTCCTAGTCTGTCAAGTGACCAGATGATTCCAAAGTCCACTCCAGCTTTTACTTCAGTTTTTAGATCCCCTTTGGCTTCTCCCCCTTTATCCCAGCGACCAGGCTGATGGAAGGATATTAAGTTGATTCTGGGCTCCCTTGGTTTAGAATCCGGCCTGGTGACTTGCCCAGACACTCCTGGGTGTATCTTTTTACTCCTCTCCCTGGTGGCTGTGCTGGGGTAGGAGGGTAAAGTGTTTTCTTGAGGGGAAGGTGGGGTAGGTAAAGGGAAAGGGAGGGAAGGAACTATCAAAGAGACCTGGGCACATTGGCTGTGCCTGCTGGGTGTGGTTTCCTGAGATGCGCTCTCTGAGCTATTCTTTCCATTCTAGCTCTGGGCATCCGTCCCTGGCAGGGAGGAGGGCAGGCTGCCTGGACCAGTCAGCTGCTCCTTTCCATCCCTCCCTCCAACACACACACCCTCTTGCTGTAACCCCAGTATCTCAGGCCTCCCGTGCAGATTCCAGAGCCTTAACCCTTTAGCTGCCCCCAGGAGGGTCTGAGTCTGGGCTTAGCAGGCCTGAATCAGGGTGAGCATACTGCAACGGCTCAGGGTAGGGGGTGCTTCCTGCCTCTGCATCTAAAATCCTGACACCCAGCCAGTCCTGCTGTTTGTGCCCACCCACTTCTGCTGCTCCCACGGCTGGGTCCCGGGTCCTGCAGGAGAAAAAGCAGGGGTTCTGGTTTCTTCCTAATGGGGAACGGGGACCACAGAGAGAGGGGCAAACTTAGAACTGTAACGGGCAAGGATGGGGCAGGATCTGAATGCCTTGATAACAGGCAATGTGAGGTGAGGAAGAATGTCTTTTTTTTTTTTTTTTTTTTGAGTTGGAGTCTCACTCTGTCGCCCAGACTGGAGTGCAGTGGCCGCTCCCAGCCACCGCAGCCTCAACCTGCTGGGCTCCTGCGATCCTTCCGCCTCAGCCTTCCAAGTAGCCGGAATTACAGGCATGTGCTACCATGCCCGGCTGATTTTTTTGATTTATTGTGGAGATGAGTCTCGCTGCCCAGGA
>NW_007059824.1:110029-115494 GCF_000164805.1 Carlito syrichta
CCGCGGGCTCAGGCCATCCACTCACCTCAGCCTCCCAAAGGCGCGGGATGACAGGCTGAGCCACCGAGCCCGGCTGAAGAATGTCTTGGTGATTCAGGCTGCCTGCACACACAAGAGGCTTGCTCACTGTTGCTGGAGTTCATTCAAGTAGAAGCCGAATGCCTGCTGTATCTTAGGAAAATTCAGGCTTCCAGTGGGCAACTTCATAGTCCTTTTTAGCCACTGGAGACTGTAGCCCCTCCCATGGCCACCAGCAGAGCCAGAAGACCCAATTTCTCGTCCCTGGGTGCCATCCTCACTCTCTGTTGGTCTTTGACCTCCCTCCCCTTTGCCCTCCTTCCTCTGCCCGCCATTCTTCTCCACTGCACACCCTTAGACTTAGCTAGGAAGGTAAACACTGGCGGCTTTCCCTGCTACCTAGGCAGATGCCAGCCCCAAACGTCCTCCCTAGCTGAGACCTCCATGATGTGGAAGTGGCCAGGGCCCTCATGTAGGCCAGGTGGGAGCCTGGAGCAGGCTCTGAAGCTGCCAAGCCCAGCTGCCCTGGGCCCCAGAGGCTCCGGCCAGTCTGACAGTGTTCTTCTTGGCACTGCTCAGAGGTGAGTGTGGCTGAGTTTAGCAACTCCCCTGACGGGAAGCTAGGGGTTTCCTCTCCTCCACCCTGCTCTCTCTAAGCAGACAGCTAGGATCTTGTTCTGGCCCCAGGACCAGCTCTGTGACCAAGAACAGGTCACTCTGCTTCCCTGCATGGTGGCTGTCTGCTAAAGTGTGGGGTTGGCCTGACGTGGGTGAGTGAGTCTCCTTTCAGCGCTGACCTTTAATGAATCTATCCCTGGCCTGCCCTCTTCCCTCTTCTCCTCGGGCCATTGGACAGTGGCATTGTGGAGGGCCTCAGTGGTTCGGCCTCCACTGCTGTGTAAGCCTTCAGTCTTTGTGATAGGAAGCCAAGGTGGAAGTGACGGAAGTTGGGATAGACAGGGTGTCCAAATGAAAGGTCGAGGGAAGGGGCTTGTCTTGACTTCATCACACCCTAGCTAGGTAACCTTGGGCAAGCGACTTAACTCTTCTTTGCCTCAGTTTCTTCATGTGGAAAGAGGAATAACAACAGGATTCGCTCTGCTGGGCTATTGTGAGAATTTAACGAGATAACTGAAAATAGCTGATCTTTAAAAATCTCTTCAGGAGAGGGAGAAAACACATTTATTGCTGTTTATCAGGGGTCAGGCGTCATTCTAAGTGGTCTGTGTGTATTTTCTCATTTAATTTTTACAACTCTGGAGGAGTTACTATTATTAATGTGAAACCCATCTTACAGATGAAGAAACAGGCATAGTGAGGTGACGTGATCAGTGGTAGTCTCTGGTGCGGACAGTCTAGTGGTGAGGCCCCCAGAGAACTAGCCTGGGACCTGTGGTGTCCCCAGCAGGCAGGCCTACTGGTGAATCCTCTGAAACCAGAAGCCTGAAAGGGCGGGGCAGCGAGTGCAGGAGGGAGACTCTGAGTCAACCACCCGCTGAACTGGACCGGAACCCTGGAGTTCTGGTGGCTCATCCAAGGCTAACCCTTCTCCCTCTGACTCACCTTTCACCCTGTGGCCGCCACAGCCCCTTGATCTGGGAAGGGATCTGTTTGCCCTGATGCTTAGTGGAAGGAGGGAGGGGTAGCTGTGTGGCCAGGCAAAGGGCAGGCCCTGCATAGCTAGTTCCCAGGCTCAGTCTGTTGTTAGAGCTGGCAGTGGGCTCAGAGGTCGGCCTGGCCCACCCCACCTCATTTCACAGGTGTGCTCTGAGAAGGTGAAGGGACAGGTCATGGTGACATCATGGTTTGTGGCCCACCTGGGGCTTCTGCCCACCAAAGCCTTTCCTGCCAGCACCTCCTGGGTCCTGTTCAGCCAGTCACTGAGTACTGCCACCTGACAGTGGACTTCCGAGAGGCCTAGGGTGTTGAGATGATGGCAGTAATGACAGACAACTCTACTCCAAAGGTGACCTGCCTTACACACCTTCATGCAGGACGCCGTTCTCTTTGTGGAGTCCAAGGGTGTTTGTCCAAGGGTGTTTTCGAAGAGGGCAGGTGTAGAAAGAGGGAGCCTCTTGCTTCAGGGAGGAAGGCCTGGTCTCTCTGTCTTTCTCTCTCTCTTTCATCTTATTAAGGGGATTCACATATTACAACCACTTATGATTACTTTCCCACACTTACATAAGCATTTTCTAAACTGTTCTCATCTCGGTGTCTTAAGCTCACGACCTCCGTCTCACTGCTCTCCCTGTTCCCTCACCCTTGCATTTCTTCAGGGGTTCTGTCCCATGCAGGCTCTCCACTACTGCCCTGCTCCTGGTGCTCTGGTCTGATGCTCTGCCTTACACCCTCACTGTTGGGAAGGACTTTCTTCTTCCCAGCCTGACATTCTTGCTCTGCTTCTGTTCCATCTACTCTGGAGAGATGAAGAATAGCTTTCCTCAAAATAACTCACTTAGAGGCCTGGCTTGCTATTTGATCCTTCCCAGCCCTCCCTGCCACCTTCCCCTCTCTGAATTATCCCAGTTGTCATAAGAGAGTACAAGAGAAGAGATAAGACAATCCTTTATCTGATCCCTGAACTGTGAGGGTGCCCTAAAAAGAGAGGCCAGTCTCTTACTTCCAGCAGAGGCCCTGAGGGTGCCTAGTGACCTGGATCTGGGGGAGTCCTCCCTGGGGGTCCTAAAGGTCTGCCCCGGGAGATGTTCTAGGAGAGGTGGTGGCCCTGTCAAGGGACCTAGAATCTGTCAGGGCATGTCCTTCCAGAGACACGGGAGCCCTCAGAGGAGCTCCTTCTTTTTTTTTTTTTTGAGTTGGAGTCTCACTCAGTCACCCAGACTAGAGTGCAGTGGCTGCTCCCGGCCATTGCAGCCTCAACCTGTTGGGCTCAGATGGTCCTTCTGCCTCTGCCTTCCAAGTAGTTGGAACCACCGGTGTGCACCACCATGCCTGGCTAATTTACTTATTTATTTATTGTCAAGACCCAACCTAGTTGCCCAGACTGGGTCTGAACTCCTGGGCTCAGGCAACTCTCTTGCCTCTACCTCCCAAAGTGCTGGGATGACAGGCATGAGCCACTATGCCCAGCATCCTTCTTAGCTCTTCAAGCCTCCATCTCTGCTCCCTCAGAGGGAAGCACCAGGCCTGGAGGATACGGATGGGCAGAGGCGGCATATGAGCACCACACAGCATCAACAACATGGATGCAGGGTCCGGAAGGTCTCCGTTCTGGTTATGCCCCTAGCCTGCTCGTTCTGTGATCCTGGGGAGTCACTTCACTGTTCTGGGCCTTGATTCTCTCATCTGAAATGCGCATTTGGGGCTGTATGACCTCGAAGTCCCTTCTAGCTATGGCTCTGGGGCTCCCTCTTCCTGGTTCCATAGCTCTCCCCGGGCAGTGGGGCTCTTCCAGCTGCAGGGTAGGTATTCACTTAATCTATGGCCCGACTCCTCAGCTGTTTCTGCTCCCACTAGCCTCTGTCCTCGAGGGAAGACAGGCAGAAACCACGGGGATTCCAGAGGCCCTGGGATTCCAAACGTCTGCCTCCCCTTCCGGGGGGCTTCAAGGCGCTGCATTCACCGCCACTCCCTGGCAAGGCTAGAGAGCAGCCGCCATCACAGGCTGGCACATGCCTTTCTGATGCGCTGTTACTCGAAGGAACCAGAAAGTCCTGTCTCTTTCGTGCAGCTTCCCAGCCCCCAGTGGCCGGCCTTGCGCGCCCACTTGCCCAGGCCTCAGGCTTCCCCGGCTCAGCCTGTCCCTGGTCCTCAGTGTGCGGGTCCCTTCCCTCGGAGCTTGGTGGATCCGCCACTGGGGCTAGTGTGTTTTCCTCCTCCTCCTCCTTCTCAACACTCTCCCCTTAGAGCCTTGGCTCTGCCCCAGCCCTGGCCTTCAGGCCTGGCATTCCTGCCAGCTGCCGCGGGGGCAGGGCTGACCCTTTCAAAGGGTCCCAGCTGGCCCTGTTAGTCAGCAGGAGGCTGTGCTGGGGCCACCGGGCATCTTCCCTGGCTCTGTTGCCAGGCCACCAACACTGGAAGGTTTTCTTAAACGAGAACAGGGAGTTCCCAGGCTCCCTGGTTCCTTACCCCTCACATGACTGACGCTTGCAGCTCCTCAGGGCTCCTAAACTAGCTCCTCCTCCTGAATGGCCAGGAGGCTGCCAGTGAGGACAGGCCTACGGACAGAAAGCTGGCACGAAGGCGGGAGGGACAGGGGCTGAGCTGATGGGGAGGTGACCTGTGGACGGCAGATGACAGGCCGTGACCTAGAACGAGCCTGGACTGGGCTGAAAGGGCTGGTAGGCTGGCTGAGTGGGTTCTGGGGACTCATGACTGCTTTTCTTATTTCCCATTTCAGGTCCCAGCAGCTGGGGTTTCCCCTCAGCCCTTGAGCGGCCATGTCTAACCCCAGTGCCCCTCCTCCGTATGAGGACCGCAACCCCCTGTACCCGGGCCCTCCGCCTGCGGGCGGCTACGGGCAGCCATCCGTCCTGCCCGGTGGGTACCCTGCCTACCCTGCCTACCCACAGCCTGGCTATGGTCACCCTGCTGGCTACCCGCAGCCTATGCCCCCCATCCACCCGATGCCCATGAACTATGGTGAGTCTTGAAAGGGCAGATGGAGGGTGGGTGGGAGGGACAGCACTCGGAGCAGATGAGGCCACCTACTCTCGTCCCTCTCCTCTTCAATTTGGCTTTACTCCCCTTTCCTGTCTCTCTATTAAGATTTCTCCCTCCATTTCCTGTCTTGGTTAGTCCCCTACATTTTTCTCTAGCACCTGCCACCCCCAGCCGTCTGCTAGCCCCTTTGTTCAGCAAGGAGACCAAGCCCAGGAGACATGCCAGAACATGTACATCACAGGAGAAAGCAGCTGGGTGAAGTAATGGCTCTGAGCAGTTACCTTAGGAGACTGTTTATATCTCCCAACAAGGCCGCTGTCACCCATTAGACCTGATGTCTTCCTGCCTTTGGAACCTGACATAATTTTTTTTTGTTGAGTTGGGAGTCTCACTCTGTTGCCCAGGTTGGAGTGCTGTAGCATGCTCACGGTCACCGCAACCTCACCCTGCTGGGCTCAGGCGATCCTTCCGCCTAAGCCTTTCAAGTAGCTGGAATTACAGGCATGCACCATGTCCGGCTATAAAATCTGACTTTTGCATACACCCAAGAAGCCCTTGAAACCAAGTTTGGTAAACATGGGAGAGGGGTTGAAGAAGTGTGTGAGCCGGGCTTGGTGGCTCAGCCTGTAATCCCAGCACTTTGGGAGGCTGAGGTAAGTGGATTGCCTAAGCCCGCGGGTTCGAGACCCGCCTGGGCAACTTGACGAGACCTAATCTCTACAACAACAACAACAAAAAATTAGCTGGGCGTTGGAGTGCGCGCCTGTAGTTCCAGCTACTTGGAAGGCTGAGGCAGAAGGATCGCTGGAGCCCAGCAGGTCGAGGCT
>NW_007059824.1:115514-149350 GCF_000164805.1 Carlito syrichta
CAGAGTGAGACTCCAACTCAAAAAAAAAAAAAAAAGAAGAAGAAGAAGTGTGTGGAGTATATGAGCATCAGTTTGGAAATGCTCTATCTGCTCAGAAATGAGGTGAGGTTGGAATGCAGTGAGACTGTCCTTGGATGGCTCCCATGAGGATTTGAAAGCAGTTCCCAGGGGGGCAGCATTGCTGGAACCCCGAAGTGAGTGTCTGGCCAACTCACGATATGTGCATTCTGGTGCAGATATTAGCATGTTACTTATGTGTCATATGCGCCCTCGACACCGCTGCTCTCTGTGAGGTCTGATGCAGAGCCCATCTGCACCCTCTGTTCTTCCACATCCCTGTGCTTTGCTACCTTCCTTTTCTCCAGTTCTCTGTCCCCAGGTCCTCTGCTCTGCGACTCTGGTTGACACTCTGAGTCCTGCTCCTGCCTGGCTTCCTCACTACATTGTGACCCCCACATCTGCAATGGTGTGAGCTGGGCACACAGGAGCCCTCAACAGGCGCATCTGATGAAATGGCACATACCCAAGCCCTCTCGTGACAGGCCAGCTCTGGGTCACTCTGAGGGCTTCTAGAGGACCCCAGCTTGGGGGAGGAATTCCTGTGTTGTAACACTTATCTTTTGGCTGGAGGTGCCTGAGACTTTGGGAGAGTGTCAAGGCTTTGGGATTGAGGCCACATATCCAGGTACCCTGTTGGTCACGTGTGATCTGTGCCCAGGCCCAGGCCAAGGCTATGATGGGGAGGAGAGAGCAGTGAGTGACAGCTTCGGGCCTGGAGAGTGGGATGACCGGAAAGTCCGCCACACCTTCATCCGAAAGGTGAGATATGGGCTGGGAAGTAGGTGTACCTGGGCCCCTCAGGCTGTGGGGGGAGGGGGAGGGGCGGACCACATTAGCTCTGGGCGCTCATTCCCATGTAGTATGGTGGCTGCCTGCCTCTTTATAGCCCTGCACGCCCCTCAGAGGGGGTCCCCAGCTCCTCTAATCTGTGTTCTCCCTCCGTTTGCTCTCCACTTCTTGACCTTCCTTTGGGAGGGCAGATTCAGTCTGGAAGAATCTCCTAGGTGGGCTCTGCCAAAGTGTTGGGCCTTCCCCAGCCGTCGTTCTCCCATTAGACTATAGGCAACTTGGAGCCAGAAATGATCATACTTTCCCCATCTCACGGGTGCACAGCATGTGCAGACTGAACCACTGGGAGTGCAGAGGCCATACCAGCAGAGGACTGGCAGCGAGGCAGGGTGGGTCGGTAGTCACTGAGGCTGAGGTGGACAGGAGAGAAGTGGCCAATGAACACGGGAGGGGGCTGAGGAAGAAGTGTGTGGAGTGTCTGAGCCAGGCGCCTCACTGGGGTGGCCTCTGGACCAGGATGAGCTGGGGAGGGCTCTCGGTGGGAACAAAGTGAGAGTAGATCCTTCTGAATTAAAAGCAGCCCCCGCTGAAGTGGAAGGATCACCTGAGCCCCTAGCTTGAGGCTGCGGTGGCTGTGAGCATGCTACTGCACTCCAGCCTGGACAACAGAGTGAGACTCTAACTCAAAAAAAAAAAAGTGGCTCCTTCCCACCACTAACAGGAAAGGACGGATCAGGGTTTGGGGATTTGGGGCTTCTTGGTCTTGGGGGCTAGTGGCTTTCCTGGGAGAGGCCAAGGGTGCCGGATGGTGACCCTCGCTCCACCCGTGTTCCAGGTTTACTCCATCATCTCCGTCCAGCTGCTCATCACGGTGGCCATCATTGCCATCTTCACCTTTGTGTAAGTCTCGAGGCCTCCACCTGCTCTCACCAGCCCTGGGGGACTTGGGCTTGGGACTGCCTGCTGGGAGTGTGGGTCATGGTGGGCCCTGCTCTCAGAGCGACTGGGAGTGATTAGAGAAGGAGCCCGAGCTGGTGGAGCCGGGGTGGGGGGGAAGGGGACAGACAAGTCAAAGTGACTCCTCTTGTCCTCCCCTGCCCCACAGGGAACCAGTCAGCACCTTCGTGAGGAGAAACGTGGCCGTCTACTATGTGTCCTAGTGAGTGTGTGCTCCTCTCTGAAGGGGTCAGGGAGAAGGGGGCGGCAGCTTCCATTTCTAGTTGAGCAGCTTTGCTCAGGGCAGGATCAAGATGCTTTTTGAGAGTTTCTCCTTAAGTTGCCAGTGCCAGTTTCCCATGCCAGGGAATGTGGTGTGTGTGCCTACACAAGGGGTAACTGACCTCCAGAACTCATAGGAGTAGGGGCAGGGCACTCTGGTGGTCGCATGCACACTGCACAGTGGTCCTCCTATTCTCTTAGCCTGCCTGCCTTGGCCTCCCTAAACCTCCTTCCTGCCAAGGCCCCGATGTCTCAGTTCCCCCGGCCCGGGTGGTCTCATCCTTGCTTCCTGCTGAGGGCTTCCCCTCAAATGCCCAGACAGCCGTTTGGGCCTCCAATCTGTCGGCTGGTGGCGGGGCTGGGAGTGGGGTAAGGGCAGGTTTGGGTCTATAGACTACTTCCCCATCTCTTTCTCCCCAGTGCTGTCTTCATAGTCACCTACCTGACCCTTGCCTGCTGCCAGGGACCCAGGTAAGTCACAGAGACTTAGATAATGAGAAGGGATGACAGAGCATGGGACCTGGGGCCAAGTGTTTTGAGAAGGAAAGGGATTCCTTATAGCAGTTGAATGGAGACTTACAAGAAATGATGATGATGATGACGACGGCAGTGACCACTGTTCAGGTTTGTACAAAGTACTATGTGTGTGCAGGATCTATGTGGCTGTCATTCTCATAGCAACCCTGCAAGATACGTAGCATTGTAACTATTGGACAAACAGGAAGAACCCAAGGCTCAGAGCTGATATCCTCTCCAGTCACACAGGCAGTGAGTGTGAGAGCTGCAGACAAAGCCGGGTCTTTCTGACTCCACGGTACAGGTCCCTCCCACTGCCCCCTGTGGTCCCTGCATAGAACACCTGAGCAGGTGCCTAAGGCCATGCCGGCCTCCCCGGCTGGAGTCAAGCCTTCTTCCTCCAGCCACAGGAGCCTCGAACACCTGGCCAGCCCCAGGTCACTTATTCAGGGTTTCTCTTTCCCTCAGACGCCGTTTCCCATGGAACATCATCCTGCTGACCCTCTTTGTAAGTCTAGGAGGGGGTGGAGATGCTTAGAGGGAGGGCTGGTCCCAGGGAAGGGATGGGGACACATTTGGGGACACAGTCCTGCCTGTGTCCCCTGCATCCTGAATACCCACTCTTGGGTCTCCTCTGTGACGACCTCTTTCCTACTTGGCCCCGGCTCTGGCAGGCTACCATGGCTGCCCCCCCAGCACCCTGCCTTTCTTTTTAAGTGTTTCATTCACTCTTGTTTCTCTCCTTCCCTCAGACTTTTGCCATGGGCTTCATGACGGGCACCATCTCCAGGTACATCAGGGATGAGCCACCACACTTGGAAGTATGGGGTGTTCCTGGGCTGGCAGTCATGTGCATGGGTAGATTCTGGGCAGGACCCTCTGGAGGTGGTGATTTTGAAGTCATTCAAATGTGGTTTATGCCTCTGGTCTCTCTTAACCCTTCTCCCCCCAGCATGTATCAAACCAAAGCTGTCATCATTGCAATGATCATCACTGCTGTGGTGTCCATTTCAGTCACCATCTTCTGCTTTCAGACTAAGGTGAGGGAACGGAGGGCCCTTCTCTGGTTGCCCCAGCCCTCTTCTTAGCAGACCTGGCCTTTTGGGCTTGGCACTTGAACGGGTGTGGGTGGGCCAGACCCTGTACTCCAGGGGTTTTCCTTAGAGACCTAATCCCCTTCCCCTTAGGTACCTAAAAATGGCTTCCTGTGTCTGTCCTTAGAATGTCATGGTCATTCCCATGCCCCCTACGCGACAGCACTGGGACTCCCTGGTGGGGGAGGCAGAGCGCGTCTGCCTGGGCTGCTAGTTATGGCAGTTGTCTTCAGATGTCTCTGACAGCGCCTCCTTCTCCCTTCCTGGCAGGTGGACTTCACCTCGTGTACAGGCCTCTTCTGTGTCCTGGGAATTGTGCTCATGGTGACTGGGATTGTCACTAGTATTGTGCTGTACTTCAAATATGTGAGTGTCCCAGGAGAGCTGGGGTCAGTGAACTTAGTGCTCAGAGCAAACTTACTGTATGGCGTGGTGTAGCAGGCCCCCTCCCAGGCCCTGCAGGCTTCTGGGCAGGTTCTGACCTCCTGAACCTCTTGACTGGCTAGCAAAGATACCATCATGGAAGCACCATCCTCTTGGGTTAGGGTCTGTTTGGAGACCGGTAGCCCTGGGAGCCATAGCACCTGAAGTCCTGGACAGCATCACCGAGTTCCTATAGGAAGGGGTGGACTAAATCTGACAACTGAGACCAGGTTCTAGGAGGCAGACTGGGAGAGGAACCCAGAGGACCGAGATACGCTTGGGTGGAAGGGACCTTAGGGATTTCTGGTCCAGTTCCTTCTTTTTTTCTCGTCAGCTGGGGCAAGGCACGAGTTCAGAAGGCTGAGGGAGAACGGTGCTGGAGGGGAAGTATGTGGACACGAGGGCTGCCCGCCCACTTTGCCATGGCTGGCTCTGCCCATGGACTCCGTGGGGGTGTCAAGCAGGCAACCCTGTGGGTACTGCCCGATTCAGTCCTCACCAGAGAGGCTGGGGCCTCCCTTCTTCCTTAGCCTACTCTCCCAGGCTGGGCTGCAGAAGCCCCGCTATTGAATGCTGGTCTGTTGAATGCTGACCACGACTGGGGGAAAGATGATGGGGCTCTTGGGCCAGTGCGTGCTGGGTCTGCCCCCTCCAAGCTATAACTCAACCGCTTTCCTTGTTCCAGAAGTATAGTGGACACCTCTGTACCCTGACTCACTGTGGAGATTGGTTAGGCTAAAAGATGCTGTGATCAGTCTTGTATGGCCATTGTAGGATGGCCTCTGCTTTCTCTGCCAAATATATCGGTATTCTTAATTTCTTCCAGGATCTAGAAAGGCAGATTTAGAAAGGCTTCCTAGCTCTACCCACTCTTATGCCAGAATCTCAGGGGGAAGCTGGGGCCTGAGGGCTGGCCTCATCCGTGCTTTGCCAAGGTTTCTAATGCCATACCTGTCCCCATCATCCCCAGGTTTACTGGCTCCACATGCTCTATGCTGCTCTGGGGGCCATCTGTTTCACCCTGGTAAGTTCCTGCTAGGAAAGGGGGCTGAGGGGGCGAATGGGAGGAACTGAGGGGATGGGGCACAAATTTAGACTGCTTGGGAGGCAGGGAGTGGGGCCATAGTTCACCTTTTCCCTCCCTGCTGTCAAGAGGTTCCACCAGCTTCCTGGGCATTCCTATCATACCTTGTCCACACTGCCTGCTATTAGAACACTCAGTAGGCCGTATCATAGAAGAGTGTGTCTGTTTCCTTTGCTAGGCTGAGCTGCTCGCAGGTAGAGCCCATGTGCCATGCTGCTCATCAGCATGTCCCCCAGGCATGGCACAGAGGCTCCCGGGACAAGTCTGCTGACCAGAGGCCAAGCTTTGGCCCTGGATCCCTGGGTTCTCACTTGTCCCTGTCCTTGCAGTTCCTGGCTTACGACACGCAGCTGGTCCTGGGGAACCGGAAGCACACCATCAGCCCAGAGGACTACATCACTGGTGCCCTACAGATTTACACAGACATCGTCTACATCTTCACCTTTGTGCTGCAGCTGGTGGGGGATCGCAATTGAGCAGCGCCCCGTTCTACCCCGCCCTGGGTCTCCCTTCCCTGGGGGCTGGGCCCCGTGACGGCGGTCTGGGCCTCAGGCCCCTGGCCTGCCCCTCAAGTAACGCACCATGTCCTTTCTGTCCGTGGTGGCCTCTGGCTGTGCGTGTGCAGGTACCTGGTGGGGATGAAGGAACTTGGCGGGGACGAGGCTGAAGGTGTGCCTTCTCCCTTCCAGCCACTACATGGCGCCAGTCTTCTTAGCAGCGGGGGTGGGGGAGGAGTGAAAAGAGCCGATTTACAGCCACGAGGGAATATGAAAGATGCCACGAGGGAATATGAAAGATGGACGTGGCTTCAAGGTGATGAGGTTCCCCTTCCACCTCTGCCATAGGCTTCTAGACCAGGTGGCTGGAGCTGTTTCTTTCTTAACCCCCAGCCTCCTGGACACACAGGTCATTATCCTATCCTCCTTTGGCTTGGTCCCTTTAGCTCAGGAAGGTAGAAGAGATCTGTGCCCGTGGGTCTCCTCGCTTCAACCCTTCTTGTTTCAGTGACATGTATATATTGTGTATCTGGATTAGTGCTGGGGAAGAGAAAAGAGTGGGGTGGGCACAGAGGCCGCGTGGAGCAGCATCTCTCCTGCCTGCTCCTAGCTTGTGGTAGTAGAGAGCAGGCCTCTGTAGCCATTGGGTCCCCCTTCTTCAAAGCTGCTGGGGCTTCTGGGTGCTTCTGAGACCTCTGGTTGAGGGAACTCTTGCTCCTGTGCTCAGGCCACTCAGAGCAGAAGGTGGGCCAGTGGGATGGTTTGTGGGATCCTAAGTGTGGCCAGGATGGAACCAGGATGAAGAGACTGGACAAGGCAGGGAAAATGCCGTGGCGTCCCCCCACCTGGCCTGAGAGCCACTGCAGCCTGCTGTTTTCCTTCTGCTAACCCAAGGAGGGTCCTGAGAAGAAGGTGACTTCCTCTCTGTTTGTTCCTAACTTGCACTGGGGGAGTTTTGACTTGAGCCCCATCTCTCCAGCCAGCTACTGCTTTGTAGTATCAAGTGCCTCAAGCTGGAAGGGGGAAGGGGGACGAGAGTCAGTCTGTCGGTGAGGGCGGAAATCAAATCAGCCCAAGGATATAGTTAGGATTTCTCTATTATGTGCTTGATCCTAAATATATCACACAAAGGGGCACAACTAGAAATGTAATAAAGTTGTGCGTCTAGAAGTTCAAGTCCTACATGGCTCTGGTTTTCTTCTCTTGAAGTTGTTAGCTCTGGGAGGATCCAGCTGGCTGTACCAAAAGCATCCACTTCCTACCTCTGCATTCTAGCTTGGTTAGTGTTTCTTTCTTTTTTTTTTTTTTTTTTTTGAGTTGGAGTCTCACTCTGTTGCCCAGACTGAAGTGCAGTGGCCGCTCCCGGCCACCACAGCCTCGACCTGCTGGGCTCCAGCAATCCTTCCGCCTCAGCCTTCCGAGTCACCGGAATTATAGGCATGCGCTACCACGCCCGGCTGATTTTTTGACTTATTATAGAGATGAGGTCTCGCCTGCCCAGGCGGGTCTCGAACCCGTGGGCTCAGGCAATCCACTCACCTCAGCCTCCCAAAGGTGCGGGAGGGTTAGTGTTTCTAATGTGACCACATACACCTCACCCCAGCACTTCCTGGGGATGGATGCAGCAAGCTGGTTTAACAGTTGGCTGGCCGGGTGCAGTGGTTCATGCCTGTAATCCCTTTGGGAGGCTTAGGTGGGAGGATCGCTCGAGCCCAGGAGTTCAAGGCCAGCCTGAGTAACATAGTGAGACCTGGTCTGTACAGAAAATAAAAAAAATTAGCCAGGCATGGTGGTGCTTGCTTGTAGTCCCAGCTACTTAGGAGGCTGAGGCAGGATTGCCTGTGCCCAGGAGGTTAAGGCTGCGGTAAGATGTGAGCGTGCCACTGTACTAAAGCCTGGGCGACAGGGTGAGACCCCAATTCAAAAACAGAAACAAAACCCAAAACCTAAAACAGGTAGAGGAAGGGTGAGCTCAGCCCTGCAATAGTGACTCACTGGGTCTGGAAAGGACCGCTCAGCCACAGTGCTTGTCCTCCTCTGTGCCACGGACCTTTTCCAAAAGTTTTGAGAAGTAGTAACTCTCCCGACAAAGCTGTTTGTATGCATACGATGTTTCAGGCGAGGGGGTGGGGGGATGGGGGAAGGATGGTCCCAGACTCAGGCTCAGAACCCCTCGCCTTAGAAATTGCTAGTCCGATCTCTTACACGTGAGGACACTGAGACCCAGAGAGGTTCAATCATTTGAACTCAGTCAAGAGTAGTGCTTTTTTGCCTCCACACTCTCAGTACCTTCTTTGATTTTCTTTACTATTTGTTTCAAGGCTAAGTGGGACCCCACCCTCCTGGCCAGCGGCGATGAGGGAAGGCTTGGTCCCCAGGACCCGAGCCCAGGCTTGTTGCGTTTAAGGCTCTGTGGTTACCCCACCATCCAGTCGGAACACTGAGCTCTTCTGTGAGAGGCAGCACACATGAGTAACCAGCCCCACCCTCTGCCCTTCCCGTCCCCAGGGGCTCACGAACCCAGACCTGGTTCCTTTCCACTCACTCCCTCAATAACTTTATTTGTGTCGGAGGGGCGGGGCTGGCAGCAGCCTGGGCCTCATGCGCCCCCTGGTGGGCCTCAGCGGCAGGGACCGGAATCCCAGCCAAACCCGAGGACTTCACAGTCTAGGGGAGGGTGGCAGCGCTCCTCATGCCTGCACCCCGGACCCAACTTCAGGGGACGGGAGGTCTTGGGAGGAGGCCCTGAACCTCTGGCTCTCATACTCGCCCGTGTTGGACGCCCGCATGTTCTGCCGAGCCTTCATCTGCTTCAAACGGTCCTTGTCCACTTCCCGCTTGGTGAGGATGAAGAGGAGGATACCACAGGGGAAGCCGATGGCCCTAGGGGTGGGGAGATGTGCACGGGGTTTGGGGAGGGGCCAAGCCTGAGCCAAAGGGACTGGGGGGAATCGTTACAGCTTCATCAATTGCATGAATGCTGCAATACCTCTTGAATCTATTCGTCCTCAGTGCTGGCTGTTGGAGGGACCTACGCAAATCAGGTCCTGCCGCTGCTCTGTTTAAAGCCCGGTAACAGCTCTCCATCACTTCCTGGCCAAGTCCAAACTCCTAGGCATGGCACAAAAGGCCCAGTGTGGTTGGGTCTCTGCCCATCTCTTCACTCCTTTCCCCCAGAGCCTGATAATCCTCAGCACAAACCCTGCACTCCTATACTTGCGCAGGCAGCCCAGCCTCTTACACCCTGGCAGAGTCTTGACAAAGGTCCCCTCTGCCTAAACTGCCCTTTACACCCTCCCAGACTGTCCTTAATCTGAGTCACTGCTACTTGGAAGGCACTTTGGTGTGGGGAAAAGAGCATGGAATCATAAGACCTGGTGAAAATCCTAGCTCTGAGCCTCAGTTCCTTCCTCTGTGAAATGGGGATGTAATATTTACCTCAGAAAAACTAAGACATTACATGGTAAGGTATGGGCACACCCCAGATACTAAAAAAAATGTTAATTTCCGCCTCCTTTTCCTTTAACATTGACAATAATATGTACTAAGGTCAGTGTCAGATCCTAATAACAATATTTGTAACACCTAGGCACTATTGTACAACTGACATAATCTCAATGAATGAATTACTGAAACATCCTCCCAAAAGGGAGGATGAAGCCGGGGACCCAGGTTTGAATCAGATCAACTCAGTTTATGCCACAGAAAGCCAGTCTCCCCAGTGGGTTCCCCACCTCCCCTGCCCCAGTCCTCTTGAGACTGCAATCCTCAAATCCACCTACGCTGTTCTCACAACTTTGGATTCTGCTCAACCCTTGAAAGTTGGAGCCAAGTTTCTGGGTCCCACCTTCCCCTGGATGCCATTCCCCAATGGTGGGCAAAGGGGTAACTGAAACTTACCAGGCCAGTCCCACAGCTTTCATGGGGTTCTTGCCCCTCTTTCTGGGAATGTACTCCAGCTCAGGGGACAGGGACTCAGGCTCCTCCTTGCACTCTGGGGAGCTGTGGCTTTGCAGAGCCCGGGTCCTGTTCTGGGAAGCCTTGTTAGCTGCGGCTCCTGCGAGAATCCCTGTGAATGGAGATAAGGAAGGTCAGTAAGAGGGGACAGAAAAGAAAGTGGGGAAGGGAGCGGTAAGGGCTGGGGAGAAGCAATTGAGATCTGAGGAAGGGCAGTGGCCGCAGTCTAAGTAACAAGTGCCAGGGAGAATCCAAAGGGACATGGGAAAATCGCCATCGAGGTGGCACCTTTGGAAGCCACTTCCACGTCACTGCGGGCTCATCACCCTGGTGCCCGGAGGGCGAGCTTCGCTGCTCTTCATCTCAGACGACGGGATGGGAAGGACTGCAGTGGGACTCACACGAGACGCATGAAGGAAATCCGGGAAAAGGTTTGAGAACTGCAGGATGTTAGCCCTGGAAGGAGCTTAAAGATAGTCTACTCCCTCCCCTCATTTTATAGAAGAGGAAACTGAAGCCCCGAGGGACGAACTGCTTCGCCCAAGGTCAAACTGCTAATTAGCCGGGGCTAGAACCCAAGCCTCCAGAAGCCCTGGGCTCCTTCCTCTGCACTGCGGTGAGTGTGAAACACTTGGAGCGCGGGGAGTCTAAGAGGCTTTCCCGAGGCTTCCTCTCGTAGCGAGACCCCAGAGGTGTCGTGTAACCCGAAGGCAGGGGGATGGACTGGGTGACCTCTAAGAGCATCTCTTCACCCCCAGACTCTTGAAGATCCTGCAGAGAAGCGTGGACAGGAATCGACAGCCCTGACCTCCTGCTACCGCCGGGCGGGATGCGAAAGAAAAGGGATCTCTAGTGGTCCTGCCCTCCCCGGGGACCCTCTCCTTACCCCGGAGGACGCGGGCATTTCTCGCCCCCCGGCCCTTCAGCGCCGTAGCAGCTACCACCGCAGCCATGTTCAGATCCCACCCCCCTTCACCGCGTTCCCCGCCGGGAATTGTAGTTTGCGTAAGGGGCCTCCCCCGCTCCTTCCGTCCTGCCTACAGACCAGAAACTACATATCCCAGAAGTCCGCGGAGCAGACCCTGGAGAACTACTCTTCCCAGGAGACCCCGGAGGCGCGCACGCTCGCTTGTTTCCCTCTCGTTGTGGGCGGAGTCGTATGGGGCGGAGTTTAGGTTCTCCCCGCCACGCCCCGGCCCCCGTCTTCCAACCCTGCCCTGTGATTGGTGAGTCCGCCAGTCAACCCCCATAGGTATTGGCGGAACGGCCGTCGCTCTTCCTGGTGGGGCGTGGCCTCCGTCTACTTCCTCCCGGGAGGCGGGGCTCGAGTTCCGCGTCGTCGCGCCGAGCTGACTCTGGGAGGCGTTTGGGCCCAGGGAAGTGGTTCGGCCGCTGGTGCCGCATGGAGTCCGAATCGGAAAGCGGGGCCGCCGCTGACACCCCCCCACTGGAGACCCTAAGCTTCCATGGTGATGAAGAGATTATCGAGGTGGTAGAGCTGGACCCCGGTCCGCCGGACCCGGGTGAGAACTGCCGCTCCTCGGACCAGGGGACAGGAGGCGCTCACCCCTGGCCTCTGACCCCTGCTTCTCCCCCTCCCCTCCGCACCCCACCGGTCATTCCTGCCGACATCCTTCTCCTCCCCCCTCCTGCGCCCACTTAGTTCTCAGGCCTGGCTGGGGTGGGGGTTCCCTGACGCCTCCTCTGGCCCTTCCCCTCACACACCCCCTTCCCGTCATCCCCTCGGCCCTCCCTTCCCGCACGGTCGCTGGGCAGCCCCAGGTCCTCGGTCCTGGCCTCGCGTCCTCCGTCCCACAGGCCCCCTCCGCCCTGCCGGCTCTCGCCCCGCTGCCGCCGAGTGTCTGACTCCACCTTAGCCTCTTGCCGCATGACCCGCCCCAGCCTCGGGCCTCCCCACGCTGCTCCCCATCCCTCTTGCCGCCTCCCGAGCCCCATCTTTTGGCCTTCTCCCCAAAGCAGATGATCTGGCCCAGGAGATGGAAGATGTGGACTTTGAGGAAGAGGAAGAAGAGGAAGAGGGCCACGAGGAGGGCTGGGTTCTGGAACCCCAGGAAGGGGTGGTCGGCAGCATGGAGGGCCCCGACGACAGTGAGGTCACCTTTGCATTGCACTCAGGTAGGTCTCCGCGGAGCTGCTCCTCGAATCAGTCCAGGTGGGCACGTGAGCGTTTAACACCGGCCAGGTACAGAGCCTAAGAGGGACACAGAGATGGGGAAGATCCCGGCTTTGCCCTGGAGGAGCACACAGGTGGGGACAGTGTTGTGGCCGAATGGATGAGAGCTTGGCCTCTGGAATCAGTTGAGACACCTAGGTTCAAATTCTACCTCTCCTGCTTACCAGCTCATCTTTATTAACCTCTCTCTGAGTCTTAGTTTTCTTTTTAAAAGCTATGGTTTTCCAGTCTGGGCAGCATAGCAAGACCTGTCTCCACCAAAACTAAAAAAGAATTAATGTGGGCGTGGTGGCACACACTTGTGTCCCAGCTACTTGGGGGGCTGAGGTGGATCACTTGAGCCCAGGAGTTCAGGATTACAGTGAGCTGTGATTGCACCACTGCACTCCAGCCTGGGCGACAGAGTAAGACCCCATCTCCAAAAAAAGAAAAGCTGTTTTTGATCAAAGTTAATGAAAGTAGCCAGGTTATGAATTAGAGCTCATTGTTTTTGAGCATGTTTTATATAATCGTTTCAAACACTGATTCTTAGTAAGAAACCCTTAGCTTGATGCTTTGCCCCGTTTATTTGTATCCAGCCTGGGGCACCCTGTTCTAAGAACTGTTAAGCCCTTGCACACGTGCCCACCTCTTATCCGTGGCACCAGTGTGGGGTGGTGGGGGGAGCAGCACAGTGAAGGGATCTGCCCTGGAGAAGACCTTGGAGCTTGGCAAGTCCGCAGGAGGATTTCTCTGACAACCTGATGCTTGAAGCTTAGAAGAACTTGGGTGTGTACTTATTTTCCCGGAGGAAGGGCATACTGCTTTGACTGAAAGAGGGTGGGCTTTGTGAGGGTTCTGAAGCACAGGACCCTTGTGGGATCCCTGTCCCCTTACCCATGGAATATCTCTTGGGACAGCATCTGTGTTTTGTGTGAGTCTGGACCCCAAGACCAACACCTTGGCCGTGACGGGGGGTGAAGACGACAAAGCCTTCGTGTGGAGGCTCAGCGACGGGGAGCTGCTCTTTGAGTGTGCAGGTGAGGGGCACAGGGAGGCCTGGGGAATGGGTCGTGTTCCTTTGGAGATCTTCGGGGCCTGGTGGGCAGTGGTTGTGCGTCCGACAGCCGTTTAGTGAGCTCTCTTTTGTACCAGCCCTCTGGTGGGCCCCAGGGACACCAAGAAGGAGAATACTGGTCTGTTGTGGGCATGGGGACAGGAGGCACGGATTGGCCATGGGAGTCCAGGCAGAAGTGTGGGGTGGACAGAAGCGATGACAAAGGAGGCCTGGGCTCTGCTTGGTTGAGTGAGATAGCAGTGTCCTTCCGGGGAGACCTGGGGATGCTGGTTCCCAGAGCAGCAGTGAGTTCCGTCACCTGTTCTGGGGCCTTTCACGGGACTCTGTACCAGGGTCATGTGCCCCCAGCACCAGGTGCCCTATTGTTCTCTCCTCTTTCTGGCCACCTTTCTTTGCAGGCCATAAAGACTCTGTGACTTGTGCTGGTTTCAGCCACGACTCCACCCTAGTGGCCACAGGGGACATGAGTGGCCTCTTGAAAGTGTGGCAGGTGGACACCAAGGAGGAAGTCTGGTCCTTTGAAGCAGGAGACCTGGAGGTAAGATTATAAGGATGGGATTTGACTCCGGGGAGCCTTGGGTGGGAGTGAGAGCTTGAGAGGCCAGTCCTATCTTTACTGCACCAAGCCACCTCTGAGCCAGGGCACCCAGCGTGCACCCAGAGCGTCTGTACTTGTTCCCTGGAAATTCTCACAACCCCAGAAGCAGGAAACCTTGGGTAGGACTCATGGGGCAGGTTCCTAGGTGGGATGGGGTGACATGGGTCTCCCTGCTGCCCCTTCCTCTCTGCCTAGTGGATGGAGTGGCACCCTCGGGCACCTGTCCTGTTGGCGGGCACGGCTGATGGCAACACCTGGATGTGGAAGGTCCCGAATGGCGACTGCAAGACCTTCCAGGGCCCCAACTGCCCAGCCACCTGTGGCCGCATCCTTCCCGATGGTGAGGACAGCTCCCCTAAGTGTCCTTTCCTGGGTGCCGAAGTTGACTCCAGGAATATGTACCTCCCTAAGTTCTCCCTGGGCTACAGCCAGCAAACTCAGACTTGCTCTCCTGAGTGTTGACCTCCCAGGCCCCAAAGCCCACAGTGCCTCCTTCCTGAACTTCTGGAATTGGGGTTCCTCTGTGATTCCCTGGGGCAGTGTTTGAGCCCTGACTCTCTGCTTTCCTCTCCGTCCCTGTCCCCTCGGTGTGTCTGAGGGTGCCCTCTGTCCTCTCCTCACCTGCGCCTTGGCTCTTCAGGGAAGAGAGCTGTGGTAGGCTATGAAGACGGCACCATCAGGATTTGGGACCTGAAGCAGGGAAACCCCATCCATGTACTGAAAGGTATCAGAGGTGGGGGCCTTTGTGAAGGGGGACTGAGCACCCGGGCCAGCTCACAGAGGAGGCAGGCCGAAGCCTGACTTGCCCCCTGGCTGCATCCTAGGGACTGAGGGTCACCAGGGTCCTCTGACCTGTGTGGCCACCAACCAGGACGGCAGCCTGATCCTCACTGGCTCTGTGGACTGCCAGGCCAAGCTGGTCAGTGCCACCACCGGCAAGGTGAGTAGACCTGCAGCCTGGCTGGGCCCTCCCCTTTGCCAGTCTTCCCTCCTGTCTTGTTCCTTCCTTTCTGACTCTGCACTCTGCCTCTCCCCACCGTCTTCTCTCGGTCCGAGGTCGGAGGCAGCAGGCCCTCCTCTGATCCTCTCACTTGTAGGTGGTGGGTGTTTTCCGACCCGAGACCGTGGCCTCCCAGCCCAACCTGGGAGAGGGGGAGGAGAGCGAGTCCAACTCGGTGGAGTCCTTGGGCTTCTGCAGTGTGTGAGTGTGAGCCAGGGCCTCGGCCTGGAGAGAGCACTGGGAGAAGGGCTCGCGGGAGGGCCCAGGCTGGGGGCCCCAGGCAGGAGGGCAGGGCACAGGAATCCAGGCCCTCATGCATTTCCGTCCTGCTCTCCTCTGTCCAGGATGCCTCTGGCAGCTGTTGGCTACCTGGACGGGACCCTGGCCATCTATGACCTGTCCACGCAGACTCTCAGGCACCAGTGTCAGCACCAGGTACGGACAGCTAGAGCTGGGATCCTTGTGGGCCGTGGCCATGGAGGTGGGGGCTCCCGAGCATCTGGCCTGACCTGGCTCCTGCTTGGCCCTTGGCTGTGGCCCTCCCTCTGGGAGAGCTGGGAGCAGATGCCCCTCCGCTCTCCCACCCCTGACCTCCACCTTGCCTCTGACGCACCTTGGCGCAGTCGGGCATTGTGCAGCTGCTGTGGGAGGCGGGCACCGCCGTGGTTTACACCTGTAGCCTGGACGGCATTGTGCGCCTCTGGGACGCCCGGACCGGCCGTCTGCTCACTGACTACCGGGGCCACACGGCCGAGATCCTGGACTTTGCCCTCAGCAAGTAAGTGAATTGGGCAAGGATCGGGATCTCTGTGTATTCAGAAGGTGGGATAGCATGGTCCTTGGGGTGGCGGAGGAGAAGGAAGCTGAGACCCAAGGCCTGGTGGCAAGTGGTGAGGCAGGAATGCTGGGAAGCCTGAGTTCACGGCCTCGGGAGTTGTCACTTCTGATCCAGCCCCCACCCCAGTGATTGACAGTGACCAACCAGGGTCTCCCATCTCAGTCACGGGGCGAGGGGATGAACCTGATCCCCCCGTCCGAGTCAGCTCTGTGGCCATCCCGGGCTAGGAGCTTTCCTCCCATGACCCCTTTGCTGGTTGCGTGGAGACGTCAGCACGGTGCCAGGCACTGGGGATCGAGAACTGAGGGTGTGCTGGAGGAGCCGCCCTGGTGCCCTGGTCCCTTCCGCCACGTGCTTTCTGTTTTCAGAGATGCCTCCCTGGTGGTGACCACGTCAGGAGACCACAAGGCGAAAGTATTTTGTGTCCAGAGACCTGACCGCTAGTGGCTGCGCCTCTGCCTTTGCGTCTGGTGTTGAGGGGGATGAGCGGAGCCCCCACCAGCAGCAGAGGCGGCGGGTACAGGAAGAGAAGGGGAGGGGCCTCGGACTACTTTCCAACCCCTTCAACTCACTGCCCCCTCCCTCCTGTTCTCTTTAGAGACCCAGCCCTCGGCCCCTTCCCCCCCTCGCCCAGACCTGGCAGGCCCATCTGAGGGAGGGCCAGACCTGTCTTTCTCTTTCACTTTCATTTGCTGGTGTGAGCCATGGGGGTGTGTATTTGTATGTGTGGAGTAGGTATTTGAGGTTCCCGTTCTTTCCCTTCCCAGGTCTCGGGGGGTGGAAAGGAGGAAGAGATACTAGTTACAGATTTTAAAAATGTAAATAAAATATACTTCCCAGAGACAGCGTTTGTGTGGATCTTGTGGCAGCTGGACGCCGGGAGGAGCAGGCGCGGGCCGTGTCAGGGCGAGACTTCCCCACAAAATCTGTTGGATGTCACGATGTGTGTGCGAACCCTCTCAAGGGATGGTCAGATTGCACGGACAACTACTTGCCTGTCTGGGGTTGGAATCTCCGTGATCCCACGGCTGTCTTGAAGTTCTTTCCGTAGCTGTTCTGTCTGCCTCTGCCTTTCTGAGATAGGGAAGGAGATAACCATACACGGCTGGAGGAGCTTTATTTGGTCAGGGTGGGGTCAAATAGGGACAGGGACTCTGATCCAGAGAGGAGGACCAGTGGAGATGGGCTTGGGGCCTGAGATGGCGGATGCTCTGGCAGGAGTCCGCACAGGCCCTTCCCCTAGTTCAAGTCTGGGTCGACGCTGCTTTGGCTGCTTGTGTGGTAGGCAGTACTGGGCCCGGGCCCACCCTGGGAGCCTCTTCGCCGCAGTCTCTGCAGCCACCTTCGCGCGGCTGCCCTCCAGGGGGCGGTGTAGCGCTGGTCCCCCAGCCCCATGGCCACGGGCACGGCCGCTGCACTGGCGCTGCCCAGGGGGAGGAGGGACAGCAGAGTCCCGGGCCCCAGGGCTGGGCGCTGCTCATAGGCCCGCACTGAGAGGAGCAGGGTGACGACGTAGGGCCCCCAGCACAGCCCGAAGAGCAGCGTGGCTCCGGCCTGCGCCCTTGCCTGCCTCCAGGTGAGGGCCCTGGCCAGGGCTGAGGGCGCCTCGCGGCACACTGCCCGCTCCAGCCGGCGGATGTCCTGCAGCTGGCGGTGGGCGGTGACCAGCACATGGGCAGAGAGGAGGGCGGCGGCTCCCACGGCAGGCAGCAGG
Organism: Carlito syrichta; assembly: GCF_000164805.1. Lineage (NCBI taxonomy): Eukaryota > Metazoa > Chordata > Mammalia > Primates > Tarsiidae > Carlito > Carlito syrichta. The sequence goes on from NW_007059824.1 coordinate 132,554, forward strand.
AGCCCGTAGACTTCGAGGTAGAGGTAGGGGGCTGGGAAGATGGCCTGGGAGCTGCAGTTGGTGCCAGGGGTCCAGTGGTTCCACCCCAGAGCCGGCAGGCTGGCAAAGAGCAGGGGGCCGGCCCAGGTGAGGAGCAGGGCCAGCTGAGCGCTCCCAGGAGGCCGGAGTGGCCGCAGGACTGCCATGGAGCGCTCGCCGTGCACCAGCAGGAGGTTGGCGAGCAGGGAGAGGAAGGAGAAGTTGGGCGCCAAGAAGAGGAGAAGGCAGGACCAGTAGCCCCGGCGACTCTGGCTCCACAGCCCGGGCAGCATGGGCAGCGCCAGCCCCGTGAGCAGCCCAGCCAGCAGCAGGCTCAGGAAGAAGCAGCCGGAAGGGAGGCTGCGCAGGCGGCGGTCCCAGGCGATGCCCAAGGCCAGGAGCAGGTTGGCCATGACGATGAGGCTTGCCAGGGCCAGGGAGAGCCCCAGGGTCCCCTTGGGGATGGAGCTGGGCACCTCCCCGGTGCTGTTGTGTGTCATCTTGGACCTGGGGATGGGGGAGACCGGGAGCAGCAGCCGAAGTGCCTGGATGGAGGAGGGGGTGGCCAGAGTTAGGATGGGGCTGCGAGTCCCCGTCCTCCGGTGGAGACTGCGTGTTAATCCGGAGGGCACAGACCCACAGACTGCTGACCGTGTTTTGCTTGGTGATACACAGAATTTTTCAATTAATGGCCAATTAAAGATTTATATAAAATTCCTCTTTTTGGTTTATCTTCAAAAATCAGATTGGCAATACGTATGTCCTGTAGGGTGGCAACTGGCCGGAGCTCACCGGTGGCTGCCGTTCAGTCGGTCTCCACCCGGCTGGCTTTGCCCATTTCTGTTATCTGCTTGGCCTCCTCTGGGCAGCTGTGTTTATGCCTCTGTTTAGACGGAATGATGGACCCACTGAGCCCCAGAGCATTTTATGCCTTCCTGCCTCCACCTGGGAGACCTCTAGCTGAGCCCAGACAGAGGTCTGACTGATGTGCAGTGGTTTTCCACGGACATCAGGTGAGAGGTTCTGTTGGGCCAGGTCTGGGGCACAACAGGGTGTCCTGTCCCCTGCACCCTTCCCCCCTTCTGTCCTTGTAGCCGTCACAGCTCAGTGAGCAGCCTCCGGGTAGGACTTCCAGCCCATAAACCTGACTCGTCTCCGCTCCACACTAGCAACAGGGCCCTTCCTGGGACCCGCAGGGAGAAGAGCGGCGGGAGGAGGGGACGCTTGGCCGTGAACGTGAAGATGCTAGCGGCAGGGAGAGGACCCCTCACCCTCAAGGGCTGAAGCGGAGCCAAGGAGAGGAAGGAGGAGCCGGCGGGCAGGCCCTGGCCTCTTTGGCGCTGATCTGTCCCCGTCCTACTCTTCACTTCAGCCCCTGGTCTCGGACCTCCAGGGTGTCCACTACCACCTCCTGGGGCCAAGGGGAGGGGTCCTGGGTCCTGTGGGAACTCCTGCTACTGTCAACCAGAGCAGCTGCTGTTGCTAGGATTAAAGTCAATAAGGAAAGGATTCCTCCCTCTCCTCTGCCGGGCCGGCGGATCAGGGTCCCATGGCCACCTTGAGCAGAGAAGCTTCCCATCCCTTCCAAGGTCCCCCCAGTGCCCTCAACCTGGGCTTCTAAGCTGTCCCAGCTGACTCCTCATCCTCAGTCTCCTCCAGAGCCCTCCTCCACCCCGGGCGTCTCACTCTCCAGTGGCCCTCCGGTTTCTGTTCCCCTTCCTCCCTTACCGTCAGCTTTAGTAAACCCCGTGAGAACCAGAATCTGTCACCCAAAACCTGGTGCGAGCCAGAGCTCCTGGCCCTACCCAAGCGATTTCTCCACCCGACTCCACTGAAATGGTAAGAAGGCAGGGAGCAGCCCCCAGGTATGCTTTCCCAGCAGGATGCTGGCTGTGCCACCCGCATGCCCCAGAGGGTCTGGTGGCTTGGGTTGGGTGCAGTGGCCTCTCCAGGATCTGGGGTGAGGTCTGGAGGTGTGGCCTGGAGGATGGTGGGGAGGGGAGTAGCTACTCACATGGCTGTTAGGGACAGGTGTTGCTCGCCCCGCCTGGGCTGTCCTCTGAGTGTCAGGGCGTTGCTGCAGCCAGCCGGGCAGGGCTTCCGACCCTATCTGGGGTCCTGGCGGGTGAGTCCATGGTGCCTCCGCCCGGTAGGGACAGCGGGTCGGGCTCTCCTACCCAGCACTGCCCTCGCCTGGGTTCCCGGAGGGAGGGATGGAGCAGCCCGGGCTGGCGGGCCTCAGCCGTGGCCCCGCCTCTGGGGGTGGGACCTGGCACGGCCTGAACTGCACAACTGGGAGGCTGCACCCCTCCCCATAGTGTCCCCTTCCCGGCCTGCCACACCTTGCCACCTAGGTGGCAGTTACCCTACCCCAGCCTGGAGCCCTCTGCCTGCTGATGCCCAGCTGATCTGAGGAATGCATTCCAGCAAGTGAATAATAACGACTTGGTCTGCCCCTCCCCACATCCCGCCTCGGCGAATACATTTACATTTATGAGCCTTAAACTCTTGGAGTGGCCAGTCAGCGATAGCACATTCAGCTCCACGCGCCTGTGTGTGACAGTGACGGGGCGAAGTGTTTGGAGCCTGAGGATCTTCACTGTCCCTCCCATCCTATCACCTGGTGGGTTCTGCAGCTTATAAAATCAGCTTTGCCTTCCGGAATCTGGGGTCATTCAACACTTCTACTTTCGGGGCCAAAGTTCTGGGCTATGGGGTATAAATGGCTCTAGGGCTATAACCTTGGGTAAGCTATGATGGGCCTCAGATTTTGCCTATGTAAAACAGGCACAAGAAAAACCACCTCTGCTGGGTGTGGTGGCTCACTCCTGCAGTCCCAGCTCTTTGGTAGGCGGAGGTGAGAGGATGGCCTGAGCCCAGGGGTTCAAGACCAGCTTGGACAACTTGATGAGAGCTCATCTCTACAATAAATCAAAAAATCCGCCGAATGTGGTGGCTCACGCCTATAATCCCAGCACTTTGGGAGGCCGAGGCGAGAGGATTGCTTGAGTCCGGGGTTTGAGACCAGCCCGGGCAACTTGGTGAATCCTCGTCTCTACAATAAAAAAAAATTTAAAAATAGCCGGGTGCGGTGGCTCATGCCTATAATCCCAGCAACTTTGGGAGGCAGAGATGAGAGAATTGCTTGAGCCCAGAATTCAAGATCAGTTTGGGCAAGGAACTTGACGAGACCTCATCTCTACAATAAATCAAAAATTTAGCTGGGCGTGGTGGCACGCATCTGTGGTTCCAGTTATTTGAAAGGCTGAGCTGAAGGTGTTGCCTGAGCCCAGGAGGTCGAGACTGCAGTGACCATGAGCATGCCACTGTATTCCAGCCTGGGCAACAGAGTGAGACTTCGACCAAAAAAATAAATAAATAAATAACTGCATACACCCAATGCTTGGCACTTGATGGGAGAGTGTTACCTCAACAAATGACTCTTTTTCTTTTCTCCTCCATGATGATGAAGAGGCGTGAGCCAGTGTTGGGATCAGAAGGGTCTGGATCCTTTTTTTTTTTTAAAGCTGTGTGAACTTGGACAATTACTAAAGTTGCTTGCCTTGGTTTTCTCATCTATAAAATGGACTCATAATTGCATTCACCTATTGTGAGACTAAATGAGATACTATGTGATGAGGACTTAGCCTGTCACATAGCACTCAATGATACACAGCTGTTTTATTAACATTATTAGGATTACTGTCTTTTCTGCACCTGGCCTCTCAGAAAGACCTGTTGAGGAAGGCAGATAGGGAGCCTGGGAAAAGCGGGCGTGTGAGTGTGTTGTGTGTGTGACACTTTTGCTCTACAAAGAAACCGAGGAAACTAGGTATACCAGGAGGGAAGGGCAAGTCCAAGGCTAGGAAGCCAGATGTTGTGCTACAATTTCCACCTTGTATCAAGTGCAGCTTTGGTCAAGGGAGAGGTGAGAAGCACAGCCACGCTCCCCCAAGGTAGGGTATGAAATGGTGGGGAACAGGCTGAAACTGCAGCAAGAAAGCTGGGGATGAGACACGAGGAAGAACTTCCTGGCTGAAGTGCACAACCAGCTGGAGCAAGGAGACTTCTGTGCTCTCTGGGGAGAGCTGGGCCGAAGGGTTGAAGGCCCGAGGAGCCTGGCTCTGCTCACCCTACACAGCCAGACAAGGGTCCTGGAGAGACAGGACTTCTGCTGGGACAAAAAGTGGGAGGAGGAACGCATTCGGCCTCGAACCCATCCTCAAGGGAGCTGGTGGGCGGGAGGACGCCGGTTTCAGGACTGGCCCTCGGACCCACGCGATCTGGTCGGGCAGAAGTCAGAGGCTCTGGGAGAGTTCAGCCGGGGGCCCGGACAGAAGTGGGTGTGGGGCCCCTCGGAGATGGGACTGCCGAGAATAAACAGACCTCCTTCTGTTCCCAGCCCTGGCCTCCTCCCCGCGGGATTCAGGATGTCTGTGTTTCTTCTTCGCTGCTGTCTAAACACTGAGTGGTATGACGTGTGAGGGGACAACTCGGGCGGTGGCAGCCGGGAGCCTGGGTTCTGTCCCCCGCTCAGCCCTGTTTCTTCCGGATCATCTGGTTCCTCTCCGCCCCTCATTGAGCCCCGGGGGTTGACTCATCCCCTGGCTTCTCCCTTTCCCCGAGGGCTCTGGTGGTTTTCAGATGCTCCATCCAGCCGACTCTGCGCCCTGGACCCCTGTCTCCTTTCCTCAGGTAGAGCCTGTATCGAGGTGACCAATCCAGACCCTGGCATAGCATCCCCTGGGCCTCCTGTGTCCACTGCTGTCCCGTTAGTGCCTCTGAAGGACTCTGGATACAATCCTGTCTTCAGGAAGCCCCCAATTCATCTGTATGGGCAGAAGAAACCCTCTTGGCCAGGCGCGGTGGCTCACGCCTGTAATCCCAGCACTTTGGGAGGCCCAGGTGACAGGATTGATTGAGCCCATGGGTTCGAGACCAGCCTGGGCGACTTGGTGAGACCTCATCTCTACAATAAATAAAAAGAATTAGCCGGGCGTGGTGGCCCATGCCTGTAGTCCCGTCTCCTTGGAAGGCTGAGGCAGATCACCTGCCCAGCAGGTCGAGGCTGCTGTGAGCATGCCACCGCACTCCAGCCTGGACAGCAGAGTGAGACTCCGACTCAAAAAACAAAAAACCGTCGTCCAAATTAGACCCAAACTGCCAGATTCTCCAGGCCTAGGATGGCTGGCTGATACTGACCTTAGGAGTCACAGAAACCGTGGCGCTTCCAGCAGTTCCCAGAAGGGGGCAGCACCGCTTGAATCCAAGATCACCCCTAGAGGAGACCCAAATCCGTCAGTTCTGCTCCAGAGAATGAGAACCAAGAACGTTGGATGGTGACCCCAAGTACCAGCTGTCCCCAAGAAGGCTGATGCAGCAGCTAGCGCAATTTCCTTTTCTTGGTTTCAGCTGTCTCCCTCACCCTGCCAGCCATATCCTTCCACTTTCTGTCACAGTCTTATTTCCTTTCCTGCCAAGCTCTCCTTTCTTAGCTCTCCCAGATCTCACTTTGTCCACCCGCCTGCCTCCTACGGTAAGGTCCATCCAAGTAGGTAAACACTGCAACACCACCTCTCTTGGGGAAAGCCTGGAAAACCCCAAGGATAGAACGAGGCTTGGCTTTTGTTGGACTTGCTTCTGCAGTAGTTCTGTCACCTCTAATTCTCTTAGGGTACAACAGGAACCAAGATTAAATAGCATTAGTAATTATAATTACAGACATTTACCTATTCTTTCCTTTTAAAAACCCTATGAGCCAGGCATGGTGGTTCATGCCTATAATCCCAGCACTTTGGGAGGTCAAGGTGAGAGGATTGCCTGGACCAGGGGTTCGAGACCAGCCTGGGCAACTTGGCAAGACTGCGTCTCTACAATAAATCAAAAAATTAGCCGGGTGTGGTGGCACGCGCCTGTGGTTCCAGCTACCTGGAAGGCCGAGGTGGAAGGATTGCCTGAGTCCAGGAGGTTGAGGTAGCGCTGGCTGTGAGCATGCCACGGTACTCCAGCCTGGGCAACAGAGTGAGACTCCAACTCAAAAACAAATAAATAAAAACCCTATGAGGTAGGTGGTGGTGTGTCTAACTAAAAATGAGGCTATCAGGTTGGGCGCAGTGGCTCAACCCTGTAATCCCAGCACTTTGGGAGGCCGAGGCGAGAGGATTACCTGAGCCCAGGGGTTTGAGACCAGCCTGGGCAACTTGGTGAGACCTCGTCTCTACAATAAATAAAAAAATAAGCCGGGTGTGGTAGTGCACACCTATAGTTCCAGCTACTTGGAAGGCTGAGGCAGAAGAATCACCTGAGCCCAGCAGGTTGAGGCTGCAGTGGCCGTGAGCGTGCCACTGCACTCTACCCTGGGCAAGAGAGTGAGACTCCGATTCAAAAAAAAAAATGAGGCTATCAGATGAAGAAATTTGCTGTCACAGTAGTTAAGGGGTGAAATCTGGACTCAAACTGCCATCTGTCTCCAAACTGTTTTGTTCCTTTACAGCTCATACCCTAGGACACCTCCACATCCCAGGATTCTTGGGGCAGAAGGGCCAATTAGCAGTCATTCAGACAAGATCACTTTTCCCAGCCCACAACCTTCGGTGCTTGACCCTCCTCAAGATGTCCTCAGCCCACAGTCCTATGGCCTGGACTGAAATTACAGGGAGCCTCTTCCTCCCCTAGGAGGGTCCTGAGACTAGGTCCAAGCTAACGCCAAGTGTGTCCTGGAAACAGGTGGAGAAAAAGGAGTGAATCTGGAGAGGGAGTTATGCCAGCATGGGTTTCTAATGCTGACAAAACATCTTGGAATTAGATTCTTCCTTGGGATTTACTGCTGTAAAAATGCTTACTGCCTTTTGGTTTTTCTAACTCCATATTCTCTTAGTAACCTTGGTCTTGTCGTCTACAGAACTTTTCAGAAATCTGATTCCCACTACTGGCAAGAGAACACTGAGTTCCAGCTTGTTATGTTCTAAAGTCAGCAAGAGAGCAAAAACTGAGTGGGGCACAGTGGTGTGCATGTGTAATCCCAGCTATTTGGGAGCCTGAGGCGGGAGGATTGCTTGAGGACAAGAGTTTCAGTACAGCCTGGGCAACATGGTGAGACCCTGTTTCAAAAAAAAAACAAAAAACAAAAAGAAAGCAGCCGGGTGTGGTGGCTCACGCCTATAATCCCAGCTCTTTGGGAGGTGAGGCAAGAGGATTGCCTGAGCCCATGGGTTTGAGTCAGCCTGGGTAACTTGGTGAGACCTCTTCTCTACAATAACTCAAAAAATTAGCCAGGCACGGTGGTGCGTGCCTGTAGTTCCAGCTACATGAAAGGCTGAGGTGGAAGGATCACCAGAGCCCGGCAGGTCGAGGCTGTGGTGGCCGTGAACATGCACACTGCACTCCAGCTGGGTGACGAGGGTGAGACTCCAACTCAAAAAAAAAAAAAAAAAAGCAAGCAAAAACTGCTTCTACTCAAAACTACTGGTGAAAACCCCTTAAGTAACTCATACAGCGTAGATACATATCTCACTCTCTCTCAATATTAAGCCAGATTTTCCATGTACCAGAAGTGGCTGACCAGGGCATTCGGAGTAGCCAATTGGATAACAGGAGCACCCCGAGCTCTCTCAGAGCCCATTTCAGTGAAGGAAAATGAAGTCTGACGACTGAATAACCTGTGGCTTTTGTGAACTCATCCTAGAAAACGTGCTACAAACCTCACTGCTGGATATCACTACAGTCACCTTTGAGGTACTCCCCTTAGGAAGTTATGAACCGCTAGCACCTAGACTACCTGTCAAATCAATTTTGGGACTTTCTGGAATGGCCATCAGAGTTGTTGTTGTATTGCCCTTAATGTCCCGAGTGTCACCAAGATGTCTTCCTTTCAGTATTTCCTTTATCTTCAGGTAATGAAAAAAGTCATGTGGGTGGGGCCAGATGAAATGAGTAGGGAGGGTGTTGTTCCAATAGTTGTTTACTGGCTAAAAACTCGCTCGCAGACGGTGCTGTGTGAGCCGGTGATTGTTTTGATGCAAGAGTTCCTTTGGGGCCATTTGTGTGCACACTTTTCTTATGCCAAGATTTTCAGTTAAGATTTTCCTGTTTCTCTATCCATGTTTATTTGATCTGCTATGCTTGTCACAGTCAACTAATAATTTTGACATATAACTTGATACATTTTTGCAATGTTTTTGTCAGTTCTGGTCGTTAAGAGCATCCTGACCGCATCATGAGTGACGCTTTCTGTCCCCTCAGAAAAACATTTAAACCATTTGTACGCTGCCATTTTCTTCACAGCATTATCCTCATAAACCACCATCCTCATAATATGCCCGATTTCACTTCCACTCTCGCCAAGTTTGATAATTTTTTCTTTTTTGGAGTTGGAGTCTCACTCTGTCACCCAGGCTGGAGTGCAGTGGCACACTCATGACCACCGTAGCCTCGACCTGCTGGGCTCAGGTGATCCTTCCGCCTCAGTCTTCCAACTTCCAAGTAGCTGGAACTATAGGCGTGTGCTACCAAGTCTGGTTAATTTTTTGATTTACTGTAGGGACAAGGCATGCCAAGCTGCCCAGGCTGGTCTCGAACCCCTGGGCTCAGGCAATCCTTTCACCTTGGCCTCCCAAAGTGCTGGGATTACAGGCTTGAGCCACCACGCCTGGCCTTAACAAGATATTTAATGATTTTTTGTTGTTCTAATTCAAACCCTGACATTTTTGTGATTACAGCTCTGATGGCCATTCCAGAGTTCCAAATTGCTTTAACAAGTGGACCAGGTGCTGGTGTCAATGCATAGCTTCCTAAGGGGAGTACTTTGAAGGTGACCATAGTGATACTCAGGAATGGTAGCAGTGTTTCTGGGATGAGTTCGTGAACTTAATTGTCACACCTCGTATGACTTCCAGTAGAAAGACATTTCTACAATCCAGTCATGATGTGTGCATATAACTAAATCATGTTTCCAAATCAATACATACCCTCAACAGTATGATATACTCTGATCCAGTCCATACTATTCTTTTTTTTTTTTTTTTTTTGAGTTGGAGTCTCACTCCGTCGCCCAGACTGGAGTGCAGTAGCACGCTCCTGGTCATCGCAGCCTCGACCTGCTGGGCTCTGGGGATCCTTCCACCTCAGCCTTCCAAGTAGCCGGAACTACAGGCGCACACTACCATGCCCGGCTGATTTTTGATTTATTGTAGAGACGAGGTCTCACCAAGTTGCCCAGGCTGGTCTCAAATCCACGGGTTCAGGCAATCCACTTGCCTCAGCCCCCCAAAGTGCTGAGATTACAGGCTGAGCCACTGAGCCTGGCTCATAGCATTCTTAAAAAGATTAAAATGCTTATATAACACACACACACACACAACCAATGCATGTACAACTGGTAAAATCTGCAGGTGGTTAGACTATCCCAGTGCCATATTCCTGGTTGTAATAGTTGCACGTTACCATGGGAGGGAAACTGGAGGACACACAGGATCTGCCTGTATAATTTTACAACTCCCTGTGAATCAACAGCTACCTTAACATCAACAGGTTAGGAAATGAAAATGCTGGTTGTCATACAGTGAGGTGACGTTACAATTCATTAGTGTGTCTCGGGACAGTATGAAAGCAGGAAGGCAGAAACCACTAGGCGGCCCTCAGGAAGAGGAAAGCAATGAGAAGAGGAAAGCAGGAAGGCAGAAACCACTAGGCGGCCCTCAGGCCATCTCAGGTGCCCCTAAAATTCTCCTTATTATTTACTAAGCAAACTTTCTGAACCATTTCAGGGACCAGTGTCTTGCGTCGGGACTGCATGCTCTGCTAGGCTCTGTCCTGTTTGCTGGGTGAGCATCTCCCTTAGGGCTGGTCTTCTGGACTGCTGTGTGAGAAACTGGCCTGTTGGTCTGTATCAGACTCACACCAAATACCATCAATGTCCTGCAGACCCATACACACCAAGGAATATGCTTTGGGAAATGCTATACATTACTCATGAGTAATTAATACACCAGAAAACATTTTTATTTGTTTGCCACTGTTCGAGGAGCTTCTAGGCCACTCCAGAGCAGCCAGGCAGTCTCATGGACCAAGGCTTACAGGAAGCACATTCAAGTTTATAGCTCATGGGCCAGCCATTCTCTCCTCCAGCAGAGCTGAGGTTCTGGATGTGATGGGCTCCTGAACCTAAGGCTTTCCAGCTCAGGCTTGCAGGTTCAAGGGCAGTACAGGCCTACCCTTCTTTCCTCCTCTTCCTCTCTTTGGACTTAAGAGTCTAGAAACCCAACAGATTCTTCATAAGATAGAAAGATTTTCTTTATTAATGACCTCAACCGTACTTCTTTAGATACAGGAGTTTTGAACTCAAATACTTAGGAGAAAACAAGTTAAGATTGCATTATCCTGCAACTCATTACCAGTAACATATTGCAAAGCGAAACAGCTTGGAAAGGGAGGTGGGGAAGGGAGTGAGGGAGGGAAAATAAAGAAAAGGAATTAAGTTGATCAAGTGGATTTCTTTTTTTTTTTAATTCTTGGGAACTATGAAGTCCTTGCAAGCACAGCTCGTTTCTGCAGATTATTTTCCAAACGTGTACAAAATGGAACCAAAACGGAGAATCCTTTAAGAACCTGAAGAGGTGCAACATTAAAAGCTACGATTATCCAGTAGCAAGTGTTCCAGCCTTCAGTTGCCAGCCGCTTCCTCCTATTCCCGAGAGTTAGCGGGATGAAAACGTCTTCCCCCTTCAAAAGGAGAGAGAAGTGTGAAGGCCAGTTTCGGGCTGCCCTTTCCTCCCACCCCACACTCCTGGACTAGATGTGGCCCCAAAGAGACACCAATCAAGAGCTGGAAGGGGCTGGATTTCCTAGGCACAGACATTGGAACTACAGGGTGTGGGCTAAGCTCTAGCTTTCACAGAAAGGTTCAAAATTGTCCTTCCTACTGAAGAATACCTTAGGATGCCAGGGAATATCTGTGTTAAGACCCTAATGACATTAAATGTACCAAGTCAGACAGGAGAATCACTTGCCCACAACTTCTGGATGGCCTAGATGTACTTTAATTTCACACTGGGCTCAACTGTCTTCCTAGTGCTACCACCTAATTAGTCAGTTCAGGCTCCTCCTACACAGCTTATACCTTCCAGGGCGCCCAGATGGCAGTTGTACTCTTTCACCATGGGGATAAGGGGTTCAAAGCAATCCTCAAAACTCTCAAGATTAAAGGTGTTCTGTTATCATGTGGTAACTAGACTCTGGCTCACAGAACACTTGCCTGGTTCTATGCTCCTGAGTTGTGATGTCCTGTTCCACCCAGTATTTCTCCAGAAGGGCCAGCTGGTTCCCAAAAATAGAACCTATAATTGGTACCTAAAGGTATTTCCCAAAACAGCCTGGAAGCCAGAGTTGAGAACTATAGGAAATCAGGGTAAAAACAAGGGATCTCAATTTTTCCAGCACCGAATGTCTCAACCACCCCAAAGTGAAGCTACACTTGATTACTTTTACCTATCAAATGAAAAGTTCGTGAGTGTTCAATTCTGGGCAGTGCACCGAGGAGTCCTGGCTTCTCCCGCTCAAGCCAACTCATGCAACTCCTACCTAGCACTTGGCAACATGATCTGGTTTTCAGGGTAGATGTAGTAGTTTGTCTCCTGCTTCTCCTTTCTGAGGCCCAACTCTGCCAGAAAGTGGTCACAGAACGGAAGAAGGCAAAGTTGCTCTTTTTAAATCCCAGGAAGGAGGTTTATGCACAGTTTGTTAGTTCTAGGGAGTCATCCCTTCCCAGGCCCTCTATCAGGGGGAGTTATTCCTGCCTCTCACACGACTGCACTCCCCGGGCAGTGACCCCGACCCCAAGACTGCCTACCGGCTGTAGAATAGGGTGGTGGCTACCTGATGGGCCCTCCTCCAGGAGGAACAAGAAATTATCAGGGCCGAAGGGGATGCAGGCAGGCCTGGGACTATAACAATAACTACCCTTCCAATCTGGTTGTTCATCTCCCGGCCACTACTGAACTGCCTCTCCACTGGGCCCTGAATGCATGAGGCTGGCTGCCTCACACTTGAGGTTACCAAAGTAGTGCCTGGTGAGAAAAGCACCCCTGTGAAGAACAAGCAGGGAAGGGGAAACTGCAGACATCAGGATGGAGACCCGATTTCGGAGAGAGAGCAAGAGCATGTGTGTTCAAGGCACACCCCCTTACCTGCCCAGCACACCTTGCTGGTTGACGTGCCTTTTTAAGGACCTGCCAAGAAGCCATAGAGTAGAAGAAACATGCTGCCAATTCACTGCATGGCACCTGGCCACCTCTCTGAGCAGAGGTTGTATGTACAGGCTGAACACCATTCCTCAGGCCCTGGTGGTAGGCACAGAGTGGCTAGAGAAAGGTCTCCGCCTCAAAAAGTCAGGGTGACTTAAACCGCTTTGTGCAAACCCTTCTGTGTTTCTCCAACAACTGAAAACCCCCCTCACCTACTGCTAAGGCACTCAGTCAGACACCTCTCTCTAACATTTGAATGGTAGCAGAAACTAACTGGGTAGAAGAGGCCTCACACACGCCAGGAGAAGGAGCATGAAGTCCTATGCACACCATACACACCAAAGGTTTGCCCCAAGCATCCTGAGTGTTGGCAAGCACGTTTGCTATGAGGGCAGGCTTAGTTGACCTCAAAACTTTTAGTTCAACTGGCACAAAAGACAGCAGATAAACACTTATGGTCGTGAGAAAAGGACTGCCTAAATTTCACCAGAAGGGGAACCAAGACCTGGCACCCGGCGCAAAGATCAAACTCTATAGGCTCTAGGCTACGCTGACGTCCCCTGCATGCACAGTCACACTTGTCTAGAGCTCTACTCATCATTTTCAGCTCTAATAAAGAAGACCTCTCTCTCTACCTGCTGAGAAGCAGACCAAGAAAAAGGACACTCAGGGGCATGGTTACTATTTACTCAACTAAATATCCTTAAGCAAATCACTCCATTTCTCTGGGAAGACCATAAGGACAAGACTGACTTCTCAACTCAGGCCCAAAAAGGAGGACACAGTTTTGTGGTAAAAAATTCTCTTTGTTCTTTTCCTTAGCTGCCATTCTCATAGCTCACAAAGATGTGGAAAAAAGGAAAGTCATCCTGGCCCTTCTTCCAGCAGTGAAAACCTGTTAATCTCATCTGTAGTCTATCTGCTCAGCCCTGCTGGCCTCACATGCAGTTCCTGGCCAGACAGCCGGAGGGGCAAGCCACCAACACCCACAATTTCTCCTTGGCAAGTTCAGGAAATGAAGGTGGTCCTGCCATGGGTATCACCCTACTTACGTGATTGTTTTCATTTCCTTTTTCTCTGCATCTGGGCGTGCACGGTTCAGCACCTTGAGAAAGTCAGATGTTTTTGCCCTCATACGTGTGTGGATATAGGCCTGGCAACAAACACAACAGGTACTGAAGCAGAGTCAATGATCTGGAAAGACAGCTTTACTTTCTTTTTTCTTTCAAGAATAGAAACAGGGTCTCGCTCTGTCACCCAGAGAGCAAAGGTGCTATCACAGGTCAGCGTGACCTCAAACTCCTGGGCTCAAGCAATCCTCCTCCTTTAGCCTCCTGAGCAGCTATCACTACAGGTATGCACCACACACTTGGCTGATTTTTGTATTTTTTTGTAGAGATGGGGTCTTGCTATGTTGCCCAGGCTGGCCTCAGACTCCTGGCTTCAAGCAATCTCAGTCTCCCAAAGTGTTGGGATTATCGGTGTGAGCCACCATGCCTGGCCCAGCTCCGCTTTCATTAGACATTTTCAGGACAGTTTGGGAACATACTTTCCCAAAACTGGGGCCTTGTGTCGGCCCAGGCCCTGCAAGGAAGCAGGAAAGTGAGCAATTCTGGAAACATATATTCATCCATCTGCCCTGGGGAAGGGTGGGGGAAAGCGGCTCCATGAAGCAAGTCCGTGATTTCCTCAAGCCTCTAGAACTATCTACCTAAGAGTCACAGCCACCACCGGGACTAATGGACTTTTTAATGAGCTCTGGTGGAAAGACAGACCCAGAGCATGGGAGCTGAGATGCGGGCACTCCCTCACCTTAGAGCACTTGATGTGGTAGTGCAGGTAGTCTCGGAACGTGTGGATCAGGTTGATGGTGTTGTCTCGAGCACTGGCATTGGTGTGGCGAGGGAACAGCACTGAGGGAGGGGGAAACAAGCAAGGTGTCAAGGGGTAACATGAATGCCAAAGGGCCGGGAAGAACAGCAGCCTACAGCCAACTTCACTATCTCCCTGCTTAAGTACAATCCACTGTTTCAGTATTCCCAGGCTTTGTCAGGGTTTTGTTTTTGAGACATGGCAGGGATAGATGGCACAACCAGGGGAGGTGCCAATGAATACAGACAGAGGAGCGCATGTTAGAAAAACAGAGCTCAGCTCCAGGTCTGGTCTGCATTCCAGGTCTAGATCCTGCCGCTATGCATCCTGGAATCCATTCCCTATCTGCCACACACCTACTAGCCCCTGCCTCTGTGGCTCGGCAGATTCCAGGGTGATATTAAACAGCTATCTGGGAACATTTTACCTTAAGGGACCAAGATCAGAAAACACAACTACCCTGGTTCTTTGGTGCAGAAACAGCATGAGCCTTCAGAGAAACTAGATGCCAGAGAACACCCTACTTTCTTGCTATGAAAACCAAACACTAAGGTACGAGGATCTGAATGAACCCCTCTTGGCAGGTCAGGCAGAAGGAGTTTTTGGGCTGGAGCTGAGCCAAGTCCGTCCTGTGGCATCAGCCACCTGAAGATCAGTGCAGTTGTCGCTCAGTCCTTTGTGCTGGAGTAGACTGCACTCCGCGCTACCTCTGGGCTCTCTGCAGTCTTCTTATCTGTTGTACCTTCATGACTCACCGGCCTCACTAGCTGCAAAATCCCCTGGTTTTCTTAAGTTCTGCTGAATTAAAAAGGAATGCTTCCTAAGAAAGGTGGGATTTCTGGGTTAGTTTGTTCTGGCCTGAAGATAACTGTATTTCAAAGATCCCAAGGAGCTTATGTCTGCCATAATTTTATGAGAAAGTATTTTTAAGAGAAAAATACTGCCAGTTAAACTGTGATGTGCCATGAGCTGTAAGATGCACCTCAACTTCAAAGATAAAAGTGTGCAAGAAAAGTAAGGCCAACGAAGTATGGTACATCAACTTATCACCACTAAACAGGTACACCTCAGCACTGAGGCTAATTAAATACAACTTCATAAAAGGAAACAGTCCAGTGTGCGAATAAGCTATTATTCCAAACCGTCAGCTACAATAATCTGCCAGCTCATGAGGCTGAAACAACTAAAAGGAAGGAAGACTTGAATGTCTTCAGTGTAAAAGTGGAATGGGTGAATCATGGCTGGAGCTTGGCTTAGTAAAAATCTGAGAAATGCCAAATGGCAACTCCCATACAGTTGCTTAGCAATGCTTATATGGCTCTATCTCGACATCAGAGTTCAGTCAAGATTTTTCCCTAAGAATGGGAAAAATAGGGGGAAAAAGGAAATGATTACCTCACAAAAACAGCATATGGCGTGCTCTGTAATTAATGCCCAATGACACTCTCCTGTAGTCACAGCATGGCAACAGAAGCAACTTGGTATGCCTGCTTTTGCCCACTTTAAAATGTGAACCAAGGTTCTATGCAGAGTTAGGCATCGTGCAGTGCGAACTCATTAAAGCCACATGACAGTGGCAAGTGCATCCTGCTCACCGAAGGTAATGTAGCCGATGTTGTCGCCCACAGCGGCATCCGTGTCTTTCAGCTCCAGAGGAGGTTCCCTGTGGCTAAAGAGGACCTGTGGGGCTGTGTGGCTGGCTCTGCGTCCTTCTTTGAACTCCTGCCAAGGCAAAGCAAAAGTAACCGGAAGAGACTGGGTGTAAGACCAGTGGCAGCTCATGCTACGGGGTTTGCCCTATGCAGTGTGACCTTTGCGTCCCTCTGGACCAGCAGATGGTTACAAGAAAACCACACCAAACCCAAAATGTTACAATTACTTGTTGCTATCAGGCACTTCAGATTCAAAAGGGAGAGACTACTAAGTACTTCACAAATCAGATCTACAAAATGTGATGAAAAGCACTGTTAATCCAGTTCCCTTTCTCTTGTTTTGGACAAGAGATGATGAAGTACCACACTTTTTCTGGATATTTGCACAAGTCTTCTTTCACTGAGGTTATCTTAGATCTGGTTACTATTTATACCAGCCTGGGTAATATGGCAAGACCTCATCTCTGCAACAAATTTAAAAAAATTAGCTGAGCATGGTGGGGTATGCCTATAGTTCCAGCTACTTGGAAGGCTGAAGCAGAAGGATCGCCTGAGTCCGGCAGGTTGAGGCTCCTGTGGCCGTGAGAGTGCCACTACACTCCAGCCTAGGTAACAGAATGAGACTCCAACTCAAAAAATAAACAAAACAAAAACAACAACAAATCTTCATTAAAAAATATACCTCTCATCAAACTACAGAAAAATGACTGAGGATGTAAAAATCAGGCTATTCTTTCTAAGTTCCAATCTCTAAACCTCAGGCTTCTACAGTCCATGCATTCCTATGTAAATAGACAAGTGATACAAGGCACTCTCTCAACCAGATCTGCAAGAATAGAACTAGATTTTCCAGCCATGCCAGCAACACCAGATAATTCAATCCATCAAGTGGGCCTTTTCTTTCCTTTTTTTTTTCTTTTTTTAGTTGGAGTCTCACTCTGTCACCCAGGTTGGAATGCAGTGGCCGCTCCTGGCCACCGCAGCCTCGACCTGCTGGGCTCCAGCGATCCTTCCAC
>NW_007059824.1:149370-178659 GCF_000164805.1 Carlito syrichta
CTTCCACCTCAGCCTTCCAAGTAGCTGGAGCTACAGGTGCGCGCTACCACACCCAGCTAATTTTTTGATTTATTGTAGAGATGAGGTCTCGCCAAGTTGCCCAGGCGGGTCACGAACCCGCGGGCTCAGGCAATCCACTCACCTCGGCCTCCCAAAGCGAGGGATTACAGGCTGAGCCAGCGGGCCTTTGCAAGATGATGACAGGGGGATAGAGCCAAGGGCTTTCAAGATCATTTTAAAAAATTTATTTATTGTAGAGATGAGGTCTCACCAAGTTGCCCAGGCTGGTCTTGAACCCCTGGGGGCTCAGGCAATCCTCTTGTCTTAGCCTCCCAAAGTGCTGGGATTACAGGCTTGATCTCTTCATTTACAGGCTACATGGCCATGTGGTCTACAGTGCTCTGCCACTGTTGCTCAAATATTACCTCCTCCCTAAAGCCATCTCCAACCAGCTGGGCAGGTGGCTGCTCTCTTGCTGGAGGTGGCATTTCTTTTCTACAAACTCTACTATACTTTACTATGGTTTCCCTACCAGGTTATGATTTCCTGAAGCCAAAGATCATGCATTATTCATCTTTGTTTCTATTTCTCTATCCCCCAAAAAGGCTGTCTGGTATGTGGCTTGCTGAATGAAAGAAAGCATTTCAACCTAGCTGGTTTAATATCTGCACACTGTAAAGGAAGGAACAGGGGCTGTTTCCATTTGCAACTGAAGAATATACACTGATCAGCAAGCCCTCAGCAATTAGTGGCAACGGAAAAATAATGCCTGGGGAGTCCCAGTGCCCAGTCTGGGACCTCACCTGTTTTAGATACTGTATCTCGAGCCAGCACTACTTGGCTTCTAATGGCTGGTGGAGAAGAAATGACCGTAAGATGGGTTAGATTAGTTCCCTTTTGAACATAAGAAAAAAATGTTTGGAAGGGAAGGAGTCAAGATCACCCCAAATGGACATGCCTAAAGCAAAGCTTCTAATATTGCCCTTTTCTAGAAAATATCTTTAGTCTACAAAACCGTTAGGAAGCTTTCTAATATCCACTAGTTTTATTTTTTAGCTTTAGGGGATCAAACAGAACAGAAAAATAATGGCTTGCATTTCCTTGTGTTTAAGTGTCTCTAAGGTTCCAATTCATATATACATGTGGTATTCACAACCAGATGAGGTATTTGTAAACCTGTGGTGACTTATTAGCATTTCATCAGTTCTGTAAATGGAAAATAATACACTGAAGACTTGGTCACGAATATGCTTCTGGTCTGGAACTATCCTTTAAACAATCTAATGTATTTGCTTCTCTCCTTGGTTCCCTCTCCTAAATAAAACTTAAGCCCAAACAACCCTCCTTCTTCTCAGTGTCTCTGTTACACGTAAGCCAGTGATACTGTCCCCTTTTTTTCTTCCTTGGCTAAAATATCTTTTGGATATCATACTATCTTTCTCTTCCAAAGTACAATTTACCATAGGAAGTTCAGAATAAAGTCAAATATATACAGAAATTTATTATATGATAAAGGCAGCATCTTTTTTTGTTTTTTTGAGTCAGAATCTCACCCTGTCACCCAGGCCGGAGGGCAGTGGCATGCTCATGGCCACTGCAGCCTTGACCTGCTGGGCTCAGGTGATCCTTCCGCCTCAGCCTTCCAAGTAGCTGGAACTACAGGCACATGCCACCATGCCCAGCTTTTTTGATTTATTGTAGAGACAGGGTCTCCAGTTGACCAGGCTGGTGTTGAACCTCTGGGCTCAGGCAATCCTCTCGCCTCTACCTCCCAAAGTGCTGGGATCACAGATGTGAGCCACCTGCCCAGCTGATAAAGATAACATCTTAAATCAGAGTTATACACATGAACTTTTAAATAACTGCTACTGGGACCCCTGGGTAGCCATTTAGAAAAAAAAGATGGAAACTTCTTTTATACCATATACCAGGAGAAAACTCAAATTATGTGTAAAATATGAAACTAAAACTATTAGAAAAGTCACACAGGTAAATTTTCTTATAACCCTGGAGTAGGGAAGGGTTTCTAACTATAACTCAAAATCTAGAAGCCACAGAAGACTGATCAATTTGATTATATAAAATAAACTTCTGAGCCGGGATCGGTGGCTCAGCCTGTAATCCCGCACTTTGGGAGGCTGAGGTGAGTGGATTGTCTGAGCCCGTGGGTTTGAGACCCGCCTGGGCAACTTGGTGAGACCTCATCTTTACAATAAATCAAAAAAAATCAGCTGGGCATGGTAGCGCATGCCTGTAGTTCCAGCTACTTGGAGGGCTGAGGTGAAAGGATCGCCAGAGCCCAGAGGTCGAGGCTGCGGTGGCCGGGAGCGGCCAGTGTACTCCAATCTGGGCGACAGAGTGAGACTCCAACTCAAAAATGAAATAAAATAAAATAAACTTCTGCATGGAAGAAAAAAACCACAAAACAGTCTAGTGATAAACTGGAGAAAATACTTGCAGCTTTTATCACAGATGAAAGGCTGCTTGCCCTAGCATTTTAAAAAAATCAAGGCTGGGTGCAATGGTTCATGCCTGTAATCCCAGCACTTTGGGAGGCTGAGGTGGGAGGATTGAGTTAGGAGTACGAGATCAGCCTGGGTAACACACACAAAAAAATCAAAAAATTAGCTGGGCATAGTGGTGTATACCTGTAGTCCAAGCTACTTGAAATGCTGAGGCAGTAGGATGGTTTGAGCCCAAGCGTTCGAAGCTATAGTGAGCCACGATTCCAGCCTGGGTAACACAAAGAGACCCCGACTCCAAAAGAAAAAAAAAGTTAAGACCAATAACCCAATAGAAAAATGGGTAAATGACATAAAGAGACATTTTATACGAAAAAAAAAATGGCCTTCAACATAAGATGTTTTCACTTTACTCCAAAGAGGACACAGATGTCATTTTAAACCTTATCAGATCAGTAGAAATCCAAGTCTGACAACATACTCTGGGAAAAGAGGCACTCATGTGTTGTTGGTAGAAGACAAAATGGTACAATTCCTATGGAGAAGAGTCTGGTAATATCCACCAAAATTACTGACTTTGACTCGGTGTTCTCCGTTCAGGAAAATATTCTATATATATAACTACACGTACAAACAGGGTCCCTCAAAATAATGTCTTCACCAACTGCCTAAGAAGTAGATTGTTTGTCTTACCCCTGAACATATAGAAACCAGTAATTTCTACTTAATTTTTCTCAGTTCCTTAGTTACTAATCTGATTTTAAGGTCCAGTAATATAAAAAGAATTCTAGATTATCATAAGCCAATTTCCAAAAGCGTAACTACTGGTCCTGTTGTTCTTCATGGAAGGAGTGCTGAAATGATGATGTCTACCAGACTTTCTCCAGTACTCCACAATTGGGAATACACCAATGACAGACAGCGGTTAAGGCACCCATGTGAGTGGGGGTATAAACTCCCTGTCATTTTCGTAAAGGCATTAAGCATCCCTCAGTGCCTGCTTGCCTCGTGACAAAAAGCAGGACTAGTATTCTGATCAGGTTGGATGTGCATGCTGGCAGGGCAAAGTCCAAAGGCCCACAATAAGCAGGTTAGTGACCATGAGAAACCTGAAGCAGTGTTCCCAGGGCACTACTTTATGTGCCAGGCATCCATTGTTCTCCCTTCTCCTAGAAATGTACAACTCTGGGAGATGGAGGCTAGAGGACTGCCCGAGCCCACGGGCTTGAGACCAGTCTGGGCAACTTGGCAAGTCCTCGTCTCTATAATAAATCAAAAAATTAGCCAGGCGTGGTGGTGCATGCCTATAATTTCAGCTGCTTGGAAGGCTGAGGTGAAGGATCGCCTGAGCCCAGCAAGTCAAGGCTGGAGTGGCTATGAGCACACC
This sequence comes from Carlito syrichta, assembly GCF_000164805.1. Classification (NCBI taxonomy): domain Eukaryota; kingdom Metazoa; phylum Chordata; class Mammalia; order Primates; family Tarsiidae; genus Carlito; species Carlito syrichta. The sequence goes on from NW_007059824.1 coordinate 153,220, forward strand.
ACTGCACTCCAGTCTGGGTGACAGAGTGAGACTCTAACTCAAAAAAAAGATAAGAAATGTACAACTCTAGGTCCAAGAAAAAATAGACAATTTATTTTGAGGGAAAACTCAGCAAAAGTCCAGTTTTCTGTGACCTACCCCAGCTTCTGAATTTGGAAAGGGTGGCAGGCAGGTGACTTCACGAGCCAATCCTTTTCATGTTCTGAGATACCACACAGCCTGCACTGCTCCAGGCCAGTCACTACCTAGAGACTCTGTTAGTGCAAAAATACAAAAGAGTTTGTTTTACCTTTTAGATAAGTGTGCCACCACAGGTGCTTGCGGGAGTTATTTAAATTTATGTGCAAAAAAAGAGTACATGAAATTATCCCAAGGAGCAAATCTCCAGTAAATTCTCCAAGATAAGATCTGTTTAAAGTATAAAAATAAACTTAGATGTTTCCTGGAATAAAATGGAAAACGATCGGCAAAAAAACTAGCAAACCTAAATATATACCGCATAGGTTTTAAAATTAGTTTGTCACAGTCTGGATTTAGCCAGTTTCTGAGCTACTGCATTTAATTTCCCTGTCAATTCTGAATAAAACACACGAAATGTCTGTTTAAAGGTTTGCTTTTAGGGCCCAAGAGGTGTGTGTGCGCGCGCATGTGTGTGTGTTTTCTCTCATCAAGTTCGGTACTAGCAAATGCTTAAGTGTCAAATTCCAGTTTTTCTGCATAGGGACTCCCAAATTAGAGTTTCTTATTCATTAGTCAAAACACAAAAAGCCACTAGGGAGGGATCAAATTGAGGATATCACTTCTGAAGATTTCCCTAGCTGCTTAGAAGTATCCTCACTGTTAAGCACAGCTGTCTTTCAACTCTACTTGGCAAAACAAGATACTGTCTCAGAATATGAAAATCTTTATCACCCTGCCAAGTAACAGAATGAAGGTACTAAAGTTTAAAAAAAATTAATCACTGTACTAGATTTTGGATGCCGAACCATTTCAGAAGAAATCAGTTTGACCAATAAACTCTCATGTCCTAGGGCCAGAAACTACTGGCTAGCAAACAACATGACGAAGCCACAATGAGTGCAACGATACCAAAAATTCGGTTACAAAATGTCCTGCTAATTCCCACTATTCTTTCTTAGATGGGCTTCTTCTGTAGGAAGCACTCTATGGTGAGCCATCCAAACTCTTGCCCAGTTTCTCCTTTGCCAGGTCAATAACTCCACTTATTAATGCATTACCCACAACAAAAAATTTACTATAGACTCCGTTTTGTAAAAACTTTAGGATTAAACCAAGGGTAGATCTTGCTAAAATTCTGAGGAAACACAAGAGTAGGAAACATGAACATGTTTTAAATCAAAGATCCTATGGTAGGAAGGATACTTAATATTCAGTCATAGTTAATATAATTAATACTCGATTTACCCTCTAGTTATGTCCTGCGAAAGACTAGAACCACTAAGAAAAAATCTAACATTCAGTGAGTTTGGTGGGGGTTGTTTATCAAATCTTTAACACATTCCAACATCAAAAGAGCTGCTGGTTCTCTTCTCCACATTTATGGTATATTTTGGTGCAAAGGTATAAATTACCACACCATGGTTCTCCCCCAACGTGTTTCATACCTGCATGAACACCTTTCCAATGACCACATCATCATCATCCTTAAACACTGTGCTGAAGACTACTGTGACTCTGTCCTTTTTAGACTCAACATACCTGAGGGGAACAAAACTTATGTGAATAAATATAGAATCATAATGGTGCTTTGTCAATAACCTGGTCTATAAGTTAAACAGAAGGCTAAAGTCATACCATCTCATATTTCATAAAACGAAAATGTGCAAAGTGAGCTAGATATTTATGTCCAACAAAGTGTAAAACATGCATGTCCTAAGAGAGGCAGGAAATGGAAATTACCAAAAGTACATTTTATTAACTTGTGTATACGGTATGACATGAAATCTAGAGTTAGTGATGCTTAGAACTCTACTTTTAAAAATTTTATTTCTTTATATACTATGAGACTCTAGTATGTAGATAATCTAAAAGTTGCAACAACACCGAGTCTATAGTCATCCTCTGCCTCCTGAATATCCAGGCTATATATATATATATATTTTTTTTGAGTTGGAGTCTCACTGTCACCCAGACTGGAGTGCAGTGGCCACTCCCGGCCACCGCAGCCTCGACCTGCTGGGCTCTGGCGATTCTTCCGCCTCAGCTTTCCGAGTAGCTGGAATTACAGGTGTGCGCTACCACGCCCGGCTGATTTTTGGATTTATTGTAGAGATGAGGTTTCACTGCCCAGGCGGGTCTCGAACCCGCGGGCTCAGGCAATCCACTCACCTCAGCCTCCCAAAGGCGTGGGATTACAGGCTGAGCCACCGAGCCCGGCTAGGCTATATTCTTAAAGAGGACTCAGAATAGTGATGCCTTAAAAGCAAGCACTGGATTCTCTTTCTACCTTTTATCGACATTCAATATCTGGAGACTAGGACAAGTGGCTGATTTTATCCCCTATCATCTATATCTGGCTTAAGGAATTGTATGAGAAAAACAATTTCGCACAGTAGTTTAAGTTTTGATGGAACTGTATTTCTTCCAGTAAGTGCCATCCTGGTATGACAGCCACACCCAGGCTTCAGGACCAAATTCTATACTCACATGGTCTCATCATCCCTATAATGGATAACTGCCCTGTTCTCGCCTTCCTTGCCCTCTTCTTGGAATTGGAAGTATTTTTCAAAGACAGAGGCAAAACAATTTCGCTTCAACATGCCAGCTTGATGTACAATGGAATCCTTAGATGCAGGCAGATTTTCAAGGTCGTATAGCAAAGAGACATTGTATCCTGGAAGGGGAGAAAAAACATCCGGCAGTTATTAAAAAAAAAAAAAAAAAAAAAAAAAAGCTTACTGATCTCTTCCAAGTAAACAAGGACCAGGCAATTTTTAAAGAACTTCACGTTCTAATGACATTTTATGCTGTCTCAGTGTCTGTACTTTTAACTCAGGCAGAATTTGTCCATTTTCATCTATCTTATAAGGCAAAAAATGAGGTAAAACAAATATCAACTTAAATATATACTCCCCCAATAGCTTTTATTTGTATACACTGTAAAATTTTCAGTGTTTTTTCCCTAGCATTTTACTTCTTTTGACCTCTATTACAATTCTTTGAAGTATGTAGGCCAGATAAGGTTATTCTCATTTTACAGAGGGAAACAGAGGTTCAAAGCAGCCAAGTGACTTGCTGAATGCACCATGATGTATGTAGGTGTAGGCCACTCTTGTGAGTTGAACAGAACTGGGTCTTTATCACTTTGTGATATAGAAAAATTGCCTAATCGACTGGATGCAATAGCTCAAACCTGTAATCCCAGCACTTTGGGAGGCCAAGATCGTGCCACTGCACTCCAGCATGGGTGACAAAGTGAGACTCTAAATAAAAAAAAAAAAAACAAAAAAAGGAAAAAGAAAAAGAAAAAAAACTGCCTAACCACAACAATTTACTCATTTGAAAAGGGAGTGAGGAGATGGTGTAGGCGTGTGTGTGTGTGTGTGTGTGTGTGTGCAGACTGCTGCCAGCATTTAAAGAATGTACAGTATTTAAAGTGCATGGAACATGGTGGGTCATCAGTACAGGGGAAGAACAAGGACTGGAATCTAAGTCTGCTGACCATGGTACCATGCTGCCTCTTTACAGCATGTCTACTATGAATTCCCGAAACAGGGCTGGACTCCTTGATTATAGGATCACTTTTTAAAGTGCCAAGAACCCTTTAAATGTTTTTGCAAGAATATTTGTATGTCACTGAGAATCACGTCATATTCTAGGCAATTAACGGGAATAACTCTACCAGAACTATAAGGATTTTACACTAATATCTCAAACCTTTATACTGCATTACTATTTTATTTTTTTCTCAGGAGCATTCCCAAGGTCTGTGATTTTTGTTGACCTATGTTCTTTGAAAGCACGGGATGTCTAAATCTTTGTTCTAGATAATGCTTAGCACATTTTTGACACTCTGGTATTAAGTAATATTAATCATCATTCCATTTTGGTACCTGAAAACCAGATAAGTGCAAAGCCTACAAGAAGGTTAGATTAAAAAAGAAATTGAAGCCGGGCTTGGTGGCTCAGCCTGTAATCCCAGCACTTTGGGAGGCTGAGGTGAGTGGATTGCCTGAGCCCGTGGGTTCGAGACCCACCTGGGCAACTTGGCAAGACCTCATCTCTACAATAAATCAAAAATTAGCCGGGCGTGGTAGCATGCACCTATAGTTCCAGCTACTTGGAAGGCAGAGGAAGGAGGATCGCCGGAGCCCAGCAGGTTGAGGCTGCAGCCGGGAGTGGCCACTGCACTCCAGTCTGGGCGACTGAGTGAGACTCCAACTCAAAAAAAAAAAGAAAATGAGCCAGGCTCGGTGGCTCAGCCTGTAATTCCGTGCCTTTGGGAGGCTGAGGTGAATGGATTTCCTGAGCCCATGGGTTCGAGACCCACCTAGGCAGTGAGATCTCATTTTTACAATAAATCAAAAAATCAGCCGGGCGTAGTAGCGCAGGTCTGTAATTCCGGCTACTCGGAAGGCTGAGGCGGAAGGATCGCCGGGGGCCCAGCAGGTCGAGGCTGCGGTGGCCAGGAGCGGCCACTGCACTCCAGTCTGGGCGACCGAGTGAGACTCCAACTCAAAAAAAAAAAAAAAAAGAAAATGTTTGGAGTTGAGGTTTGCTAGTATTACGAAACCAAATAAAACAAATTAAATCAAACTACAGTTAAGCTAAAATCAGCGAGGCTTCTAATATGATGAATAGAACACACTGAAGATGAAGAGAAGGAAAAATCCAGTATGGCCTGCTGAGTTTTCCACACTTGCCTAGATAAACCCCTAAAAAGACGAGAGACGCCATTTTCACATACTTATACTTTGCACTTGTACGAACAGGTATTATAAAGTGGTCAATGTCTGTGCTTTAGCAGGAGGTGGAAGAGAAGGCCCGGGGGAGAAATATAAACTCTCCATAGAGTTATAGCTGCAACAAGCATAACCAAGACTTCTGACGAGACTTTTCTATTCTACATGTTTTTTTCTTTACTTCACTTTAATTCCTTTTTAAAGCCTACAGTGTTATTTATTATGGTTTTTATTTCTGTGGTACTTGTGTTTTAACCAATTTGATTACCATAATTTAGTTTTTATGAGCAGCATCAAAGTTCTTATCCACAAATACTCTCAGTAAAAAGTTACATTCCAAAGACACCTTTCTTTACTGGATACTTTGTTTCCAGAAGAAGAAATACAGAAAGGAGGAAGGTATCCTAATAGGGATAGTGACATGTAAAAATGCAAAAAGGTGAGGTGAGGAAATAAGTTTGCAAAAGTAACTCCTGTTAAGAGAGTAAGAAACAGAGAGGGCCTCTTTTTTTTTTCTAAGTTAGAGTCTCACTCTGTCACCCAAACTGGAGTGCAGTGGCCGCTCCCAGCCACCGCAGCCTCGACCTGCTGGGCTCTGGCGAATCCTTCCGCCTCAGGCTTCCAAGTAGCTGGAACTACAGGCGCGCGCTACCATGCCTGGCTAATTTTTGATTTATTGTAGAGATGAGGTCTCGCCAAGTTGCCCAGGTGGGTCTCGGACCCGTGGGCTCAGGCAATCCACTCACCTCAGCCTCCCAAAGGCCTGGGATTACAGGCTGAGCCACCGAGCCTGGTTTCCTCTTTCTTAGAATAGCTTGCAAATCAAGCTTCCAAAGTAACAATATTTGAGTAACAAATATTATATTCAAATGGTCTTACTTGGTTCTCAAATAAGGACCAGCTAAATGCCTCAGAATTTCAGATATACCACTGAATCACAGGTTGAAAATAAAATGCTGTTCAGTTTTTCCACTTTAAACCCCCTTTTCAAGCAGTATGGCAGAAATGTTTCGCTCAAGGATGGGATGATACCTTTCAATTCCTCTGGCCATGAAGACAGAAATCACCTATTAGAAGACTGGATTAGCTGGGCTCGGTGGCTCAGCCTATAATCCCAGCAATTTGGGAGGCTGAGGTGAGTGGATTGCCTGAGCCCGCGGGTTCGAGACCCGCCTGGGCAACTTGACGAGACCTCATCTCTACAATAAATAATTAGCCGGGCGTGGTAGCGCACGCCTGTAGTTCCAGCTACTTGGAAGGCTGAGGCGGAAGGATCGCTGGAGCCCAGCAGGTCGAGGCTGCGGTGGCTGGAAGTGGTCACTGCACTCCAGTCTGGGTGACAGAGTGAGACTCCAACTCAAAAAAAGAAAAAGAAGACTGGATTAAAGAGGTGGCTAACGTATTTGTTACTTGAAAAGATGAGAATAGTGTTGTGAATGTTCCTTTTCCTTCTTTAACTATGCTGAGTGCAGAAAAAGGTGTTACCAGGAGCAGAAGATGGGAACCAATGTTTGCTCAGTCTTCTCAAAAGCATTCTAGTCACTAGGAGCAAACAAAAGTGGCTCTCTGGCTCAAAGACTAAGGAAGATTCACTCAACCCCATCAAGTAAATGTTGGAAATGCCTCACACATCAATTCTGTACACCCCACTGTGTACCACAATGGACAGAGCAAAGCTGCTCAAAAGCTAATTTTATAAAGGGAGTTCAATTGGGAATTGGGCTCATGCAAAAATATTTGTATAATGAATATTTAAATAAAATCCTTTGGCTCTAAAAGGCATCATACCAACAGGGCATGTCTCTTCCCATATCCCTCCATGGTTGCTCACATTGACTACATACCTGATTCTGGATTTACCAAGAAGCTCCCATACACCCTCTTTAATAACTAGAAAAAACAAAACACAACAAATACATTAATCCAAAGGCCACGATAATTTTATTTATTTATTTTTTTAAAAAGCACTGTACCTGCCAAGAACCCCTGGACTTAGGCAATCCTCTTGCCTCCACCTCCCAAAGTGCCAGGATTACAGGCATGAGCCACCACACCTGGCTGGATCTGTCTTTCAACCAAAGTTCATCCTTTACTGGTTTAGGACTTGATCACTCCCTTTACGTGCTCTCTGTTTTCCTCCAGATCCTACAATGTATTTAACCACCTTTTCTTTTTTTCTTTTAAGTAGGAGTCTCACTTTGTCACCTAGGCTGGAGTGTAGTGGCATGCTGCTCACAGCCACCACAGCCTTGACCTGCTGGGCTCAGATGATCCTTCTGCCTCAGTCTTCCAAGTGGCTGGAACTAAAGGCATACGCCACCATGCCCAGCTAATTTTTTTTACTGTAGAGATGAAGTCTTGCCAAATTGCCCAGGCTGGTCTCGAACACATGGGCTCAAGGAACCCTCTCACCTCGGCCTCCCAAAGTACCGGGATTATAGGTGTGAGACACTGTGCCTGGCCCACCTTTTATTTTAAAGCAAGTAGAACAATGTCAAATGCAAGTGAGAGACTAGAGTATGGTAGTTATCAATTAAGCACAGGGCAAGCCGCTAGCCCAGGTGAACAAAGATAAAAGTGGGGTAGTTGGGAACAGATTTCTGCTGGTCTGCTAATCTTGTATGCTTTAAAATGACTTTGTGCGTAACCAGCTTTTAAGGCAAAAGATAACGAATAATGACATCTTAGCCAGCTATTAATACTGTTGGGTCCACAGAAGGTTGTACAGTCTACATGTCTTTTTCTAAAAACCAATACTTACTGCTGGCTACTTTCTAGCTTCTTGGGAAAAAAAAAAAGAGCCCCTTTTACACCTTTCTGCTATGGTTTGAATGCTGCCTCCAAAATTAACCTTGAAACTCAAGTACCACTGTGCTGGTGAGAGGCTACAAGGGCTCTGCCTCAGGCCATTATAGCGGAAGATGGTTTGTTATCATCGGATGGTTGTTAAATGTGTCTGGCCCTCTGTTGTTGTTCTGCCTCCCGCCAGGGGATGACACAGCATCAAGGCACCTGCCAGACGCTGGCATCGTGCTCTTGGACTTTCCAGCCTCCAGAACTGAGTCAAACAAGCTTTTCTTTATAAATCACAGTCTATTCTGTTTTAGCAACACAAAAACACCCTCCTAGTTTTTTTACTGCCATTGTGACTACTTCACCTGTTGGAAACTGCTTCTAGACTGACAGGATTTAGGAAACTAACTGTCTATTTTGTTTTGTGTTTTTTTTTTTTTTTTTTTTTGAGTTGGAGTCTCACTCTGTCGCCCAGACTGGAGTGCAGTGGCCGCTCCCGGCCACCGCAGCCTCGACCTGCTGGGCTCTGGTGATCCTTCCGCCTCAGCCTTCCAAGTAGCCAGAATTACAGGCATGCGCTACCACACCCGGCTGATTTTTTAAAATTTATTGTAGAGATGAGGTCTCACTGCCCAGGCAGGTCTTGAACCCGCGCGCTCAGGCAATCCACTCACCTTAGCCTCCCAAAGGCGCGGGATTACAGGCTGAGCCACTGAGCCCAGCATAACTTTCTATTTTGAAGGAACAGTTCTTACTTAAATGTTATATGAGACAGAAAGAGTAGAAAGGGAGTTATTTTGGAAAGTAAATATATATATATATATATATATATATATATTTTTTTTTTTTTTTTTTTTTTAACGTTTTTGTTTTGTTTTGAGTTGGAGTCTCACTCAGTCGCCCAGACTGGAGTGCAGTAGCCCAGACTGGAGTGCGGTAGCCGCTCCTGGCCACCGCAGCCTCGACCTGCTGGACTCCAGCGATCCTTCCACCTCAGCCTTCCAAATAGCCGGAACTTCAGGTGCATGCTACCACATCTGGCTAATTTTTTTTTTTTAATTTATTGTAGAGGTGAGGTCTCGCCAAGTTGCCCAGGCAGGTCTTGAACCTGCGGGCTCAGGCAATTCACTCACTTTGGCCTCCCAAAGCACAGGATTACAGGCTGAGCCACCGAGTCTGGCCATATATATATATTTTTTAGTTGGAGTCTCACTCTGTTGCCCAGGCTGGAGGGCAGTGACATGCTCTTGGCCACCGCAGCCTCGACCTACTGGGCTTAGGCGATCCTTCAGCCTCAGCTTTCCAAGTAGCTAGAACTAGAGGCATGTGCCACCATGCCCAGATAATTTTCTGATTTATTGTAGAGATGAGGTCTTGCCAAGTTGCCCAGGTTGGTCTCAAACGCGTAGGCTCAGGTAGTCCTCTCACCTCAGCCTCCCAAAGTGTTGGGATTATAGGCATGAGCCACTGTGCCCGGCCAGAGAAAGTAAATATTAAAGTCACTAAGAAGCATATACATTTTTGGCACATAGTAGTCTTTGTATGTTTAAGAGGCAAAAGAGAGACATGGGTTATTACTAACCTTCATTAAAAACTTATAATTAGCTGGGTGTAGTGATTCACGCCTATAATCCCAGCACTTTGGGAGGCTGAGGTGAGAGGACTGTCCCAGCTCAGGGTTAAATTTGACAGCTTGGTGAGACCTCGTCTCTATAATAAACCAAAAAATTAGCCGGGCGTGGTGGTGTTCGCCTGTAGTTCCAGATACTTGGAAGGCTGAGGCAGAAGGATCGCCTGAGCCCACCAGGTCAAGACTGTGGTGGCCAAAAGCACACTGTTGCACTCAAGTATGGGTGACAGAGAGAGACTCTGACTCAAAAAAACAAAACCAAACAAAAGTTATAACTAGGAAGTGGACCTCTAAGTATGAATCAATAGTTACATTTGTTTAAACAAAGGCAAAAAAGATATGTAATGTCACATATAGTTCCTATTTGGTGAACATATAGCCACTCCTTTTTTTTTTTTTTGAGTAGGAGTCTCACTCTGTTGAGGTATCTCTTTTACAGAAGAGGAACTGAACGGAGGGGTTCAAGGTCACAAGAGTTTTTGGGAGCACTGAGACAGCTTTGACCTTCAGGTGTACCACATACCACTTCTCCTAAAGAATTTGAGGGAAAAAAAGTAACATGCCTATCCCACAAGAATTTCAATTAGTATGCTACCTCTGAGCTACAAGTCTGTTACAGGTACTACTGTTACTTGGAGGAAGGGGAAATCAGATGTGGAGAAACCCCAGCCCCTAAGATTTAGTTGAATTCAAGCTTACTAAATTAATATTCTTAGATCCAAGGTACGGAGAGCCAAACTTATACCATGTTGAACTCCTTTGCTCCCTTCCCTTGGCAAAACTAGCCCACATTTCCCTGTTATTTCACTTGTACTTTTAATCATGATTCACTTTCAATTTGTGCCCCCTCTCCCAATCTAACACCAGGAGCTGGGTGAAGGCAACCTATCACCACCATTCAGACCTTCCCACTTTAGCAGCAGAGGCTTCTACCTTTAAAAAGGGCATGTGACAAAGTAACAAGCTTCCTATGGTTATCACAGGTTGGTCACTGTTTAACCAACCCAGGGAGCTATTTACTGTGCACTCTGCTCCAATACTGAATGTTACTTACTCCACCCACTCGTGTGGGTGGGGTTGGTTCTTTGACCCTTATAGTAGCTACAAGAATAGCAATGTGTTTTGGAATTTCACTGTAAGAAAAACACAGAATGGAAAGAGATTTAAGAAATCTAGCTTAACATTTCTTTTCCTTTCCAGGATTATTATTATTGTACCTAGAACTCTCTCTCTCTCTCTCTTTTTTTTTTGAGACAGGGCCTTGCTATGTTGCCCAAGCTGGACTTGAACTTCCATGTTCAAACAACCCTCCTACCTTAGCCTCTCCAAAGCTGGGACTACAGGTGGCACCCACCCAGCTTGCACTTAGAGGAGACTGTCTAGGGAAAAAATGATTACACAATTTAAAAAACTATCTGTTCAAATGTTCTAACATTTCTTTTCAGGTAGTTATCCTATAGCTAATCTAGAGGGTTGCCTTAACAGTCACTTGTTTCCTCTTGCTCTTTATCTGGTGAAGAGAAGAGCTAGCCACTATCTTTACATAATAATCCTTCATAAACTTTATAAGAAGAATAGGTCTTCGCCTTTGAAACTTTTTTTTTCCTAGTAAAATAACCCAAATCCAAATTGTCTAAATGTTTCTTCTTTCCTTAAACTTATGGGGCAAATCAATTGCATTTGAATAACTAAGTGAAGCAACTTATGGCTCTTGGTATTCTGTTTAGTGAAAACCAATTTTAGTTTTTATACCAAAAAATTATATTTTGATCATAGTCTTCATCACATTCTTTTACAAACAACCTTTCATTACATCAATTTCAAACAATTCAAAAGCTACTACTCTTTTCAGAAAGAAAACAGAAATGGCTATATCTTCATTCAACAGATTAAGGAGAACCTAGTCTATTTATTAAAACTAAGATATTTGAAAACTGATTCAGGAACTGAGTCATGCTTCCTGCTTTGAGACCCAACCACAATGTGCACACAGTGGCGTAATAGCATTTTCTTTCTTCCATAAATGGTTCTCCTCAGAGCAAATACAGTTCAACAGGAACCAAACGTGCTCCTTTAGCTATCAAAAGAAGCCAGTGAACAAGGCATGGTTATCAAGAGTTTAATAATGTCGGGACCTCCCTTATTTCCCCTAAGGTAGTTATAAGAAAGAGGTATTTAAAGAGGCCAGCTATAAGAACATTACATTTAAAAGACAGGATGGGGCTCGGTGGTTCAGCCTGTAACCCCAGCACTTAGGGAGGCCGAGGAGGACTGCCTGAGCCTGCAGGTTCGAGATCAGTCCAGGAACTTGGTGAGATCGTATCTCTACAATAAATAAAAAATTAGCACGTCTGTGGTTCTGGCCACTTGGAAGGCTGAGGAAGAAGGATCACTGGAGCCCAGCAAGTCGACAATGGGGTGGCTGTGAGCATGTCACTGCACTTCAGCCTAGGCAATGGAGTGAGATTCTAATTAAAAAAATTAAAAAATCCAAGACCAGGAGGTTGAGGCTGCAATGAGCCAGGATCGTGCCACTGTACTCCAGTTTGGAAGACATCAATTTAAAAAAAAAAGACAGTTATTTGTGCCTACATAACCAGAATGAGAAACAAAACGAAGATGATTAAATTTAAACAAGTCAGAAGTTATATATCTGGTTTGATAATTGTTTCAAAAATAGAACAGAACCTGTCTTATTCTTGCAGCAGCTACTTTTGTAGTGGTCAAGGAAAAGTATTCTTTGCTATATTTTTGGAGAACTAAAGCTGTTTTTGTTTCCACTGTTTTTTTTATAAAATACTGGAAGCATGTATAATTTGGAAACAAGGTATATCCCTTTAAGATTCTGATAAAGTTATTAAGCTTTGGTTAGAGAACATCTTTATTTCCCTAAGATAAAAAACAAGTAAGCAAAGAGCCAAAACCTTTGCTGGGAAACATACTTCTTTACATCATTATGGGAATTGCATCACCCCTAGTTAGGTGAGCCAGCTGTCCAGAGTGGCCTGTGCCAGTGGGGGTGATTTAGTGCCATGGATCGTCCATGGCAAGCTGCCAATGAAAAGTGAGGAGGAAACAAGAGTCCCAAGAAAAATGATATGAAACTTACCTCATCAGCACCATGTGCCTGAAGTTCCTTGTAGAATTTCAAAGAAATACTGACCATCACTTTTGTTTTATCTCCATTAGGATTTGAAATATGATAGAGGACACCATCAAAATCTGTGAGGAAAGCAAGTAAGACTGCTTAACTTGGGAATGGGAATAATATCTCAAAGCACCTATCTACCTTGCTGCAGGCCACGAGAAGACCCCCTGTAAGAAGTCATATAAGTAAAGTGACATTTATTTAAAATTCATTTGGGTCGGGCGCAGTGACTCATGCCTGTAATCCCAGCACTTTAGGAGGCAAGAGGACTGCGTGCTCTCAGGGGTTCGAGATCAGCCTAAGCAACACGGTGAGACCTTGTCTCTACAATAAATCCAAAAATTAGCCAGGTATGCTTGTGGTTCCAGCTACTTCGAAGGCTGAGGCGGAAGGACCATCTGAACCCAGCAGGTTGAGGTTGCGGTGGCCATGAGTGTGCCGCTGCACACCAGCCTGGGTGACAGAGTGAGACTCCGACTCAAAAAAATAAAATAAAGTAAAATAAAATAATCAATTTGGGCAGTCAATAGAAACACTGGGATGGAACTGCTGAGTACCCATCTCTTTTCTCTTTCTTAAAACTACAAAGCCATTCTTACTTGAATCACAACTTGATGCTAAAAGGGATTCTTACAACAACTTTCATTGGGATGCACTTTACACATGTATATGAACAGAAAAAAACAGTGTAACAAACTCCCATCCCCATCACTATCAATATATGGCTAATTCTTGTTTCATTTAGACACTCCTTCCAATGACTTATTTTGAAGCAAATCCCAGATATCACACCATTTCATCCATAAATACTTCAGAACGTATCTCTGAAACATGTTTTTTAGACAGGGTATCACCAGGTACTCAGGCTGGAGTATAGTGCTGTGTTCATAGCTTACAGCAGTCTTGAATTCCTGGGCTCAAGTGATCTTCCCACCTCAGCCTACCTGGTTAATTATATGCATTTTTTTTGTAGAGACAAGGTCTTGAAATGGTGTGATATCTGGGATTTGCTTCAAAATAAGTCATTGGAACGAGTGTCTAAATGCCCAGGTTGGTCTTGATAAACTCCTAACCTCAAGTGATCCTGTTGCCTCAGCCTCCCAAAGTATTGGAATTATAGGCATGAACCAATGTGCCTGGCCAAGAAGACTGTTTTTTTAAAAAAGTAACTATACACTACTGTCATGCCTAAATTTTAAAAAATAATTTCTTAGTATCAATATCTAGTCAAGTATTCAACTATTCTCTATTGCCTCAAAACACTTTATTTTTATGTCCCCCTGCCTCCCCAAAACATTTAAAAATGCTTTTCTTATATAAATTGGGATCCAAACAAGATCCATATATTCCATTTGGTTACCTTTTAAGTCTCTTCTAATCTAAAGGCCTCTCCTCTTTGGGGTTCTATCTTCTTGCAGTACACACAGGACTGACTCAGCCTGTGTAATGCCTGAAACCAGGTGCTGAGTGCCATCACTTTGGGGAGCTGGCATGAGAATCAGAGGGAGATTTGCTAGCCACTGCTAGTCAGCAGAAGAAAGGCATGGTGCCCACCTCCAAGTCACAGCACTTCAAAGCTGCAAGTCTTAAAATTTTGTCAACTTGTCACCCTTTAGAAAGGGTGGAGTATAATTCTCTAAGTTCACATGGCAAGTGAGTAGGACCAACATCTAATTCTTTATAGGGAATAGAAAGCAGCAACATCTCTCTGACTTGATGAACGGGTCTCTAGCATGTTTACCTTTCCCGACTAATGTACGGAAACTAAAATAGATGGCTGCTTGAAGATAATATAAGCAGTACTTAATTTTTTTTTGAGTTGGAGTCTCACTCTGCTGCCCAGACTGGAGTGCAGTGGCCACTCCCGGCCACCGCAGCCTCCACCTGCTGGGCTCCGGCGATCCTTCCCCCTCAGCCTTCCAAGTAGCTGGAACTACAGGCGTGCGCTACCACTCCCGGCTAATTTTTGATTTGTTGTAGAGATGAGGTCTCGCCAAGTTGCCCAGGCGGGTCTCGAACTTGCGGGCTCAGGCAATCCACTCACCTCGGCCTCCCAAAGTGCTGAGTTAACAGGCTGAGCCACCGAGCCCAGCCATCAGTACTTAATTAAAAAAAAAAAAAAAAAAAGTTTTAGTTTGTACCACAAAACTAAACCCAAACTTCTAAGATATCAGCAGGTAACTTAGCCATCAACGGATTAAGTACATGAAATGGCTATCTATGATTAAAAAATCTCAAAAAGACTTGACAAGGAACAGTACCCAAAATGCCAAAAGTTATTTAGGAACAATTTCATTTTCTATTTTTCATACTGTGCCTTCTCTTAATGGGGTTGAGATAAAGACACTTACCTGCAAATGTTACTTCTACTGCTTCTGGTTTGTTTCTGCAAAACAAAACAAAAAAGGGTCCTTAGTCAACAGTATTGCTGCTTGCCTTAAAGGAACATTAGAAAGGCTCCTAAGCTTTACTTAAGATCAGACCTTTCCAGGCACAGTGGTTCACACCTAGAGTCCCAGCGCTTTGGGAAGCCAAGGTGAGGGGACTGCCTGAGTCCACGGGTTGGAGACCAGCCTGGGCAACTTGGTGAGACCTCATCTCTATAATAAATCAAGAAAAATTAGCAGGCCATGGTGGCACATGCCTATAGTTCCAGCTACTTGGAAGGCTGAGGCAGAAGGATCACCTGAGCCTGGCAGTTCAAGGCTGCGGTGGCCATGAGCGTGTCACTGCCCTCTAGTCTGGGCGAGAGTGAGATTTGACTCAGGCCAGGCACGGTGACTCACGCCTATAATCCCAGCACTTTGGGAGGCTGAGGTGAAAGGACTGCCTGAGCCCATGGGTTCAAGACCGGCCTGGGCAACTTGGCAAGATCTTATCTCTACAATAAATCAAGAAAAATTAGCCAGGCATGGTGGTGCACACCTGTAGTTTCAGCTACTTGGAAGGAAGGCTGAGGCAGGAGGACTGCCTGAGCCCAGCAGGTCGAGGCTGCAGTGGCCCTGAGTGTGCCATTGGATTTCAGTCTGGGCAACAGAGTGAGACTGTGACTCAAAAAAAAAAAAAAGGATCAGACCACTCTGTATAAATCTTAAGTTTTGCTGATGAGAATACACGATTCATTTTCTCATGCACCTGAACCTCTGGACTTACTTAAAGTAGGAGATAAAAAAGGAAAGGCAGTGATAGCTTTTGTTTTTCACCTGCTGTTGAATCTCTTGCCATGGTTGGTGCTCACTTTCAATTCAGAATGCCCTAAGAACATGACATATACCTGTGTGTACATATATGCCACAAAACACCACCTCTGGTCAATGCTTCTCCAACCCGGCAGTGGTATTAGGAGCAATACATTCAGCTGAATGGGTAAGTATAACACAGAACAGTTTTAATTTGCTTAAAGGGAAGGGTGATTTCAGGCCATAAAACAAAACAATACGCTCTAGTCCACTTTTTTCTTTTGAGTTGGCATCTCACTTTGTTGTGCAGGCTGGAGTGCAGCGGCACACTCACGGCCACCCTGACATCGACTGACTGGGCTCAGGTGATCCTTCTGCCTCAACCTTCCAAGTAGCTGGAACTACAGGCCCGTGCTACCACGCCCAGCTAATTTTTTGATTTACTGTAGAGATGAGGTCTCGCCAAGTTGCCCAGGCTGGTCTCAAACCTGTGGGCTCAGATAATCCTCTCACCTCAGCCTCCCATTTAGCCTATTTTAAAAAAACCATCTGTAAGTCTTCTTACTCATCTTTCTTCTTTACATCACCAAGGCACTGACCACTCTTTTTCACGAAGCCCTCTTTGTTCTATCTGAGTTTTGTCTTGCTTTTAAATTCCAACTCCGTACTTACACAGAGAATATAGTACAAAATAACAGTGAGATCACTGAGGAGAACAGTTAGGACACCCATTTTGCAACTTTAGCTTTCTGATGAGGCTCATGTTTTAGGACAAACACACTTACATTTTTGTGTTTTCATCTACCATCAATAAAACGGGAGAATACAAATGATCCTACTCACCTCATGGATCTAGTACAGATAAAACAAGATAACAGACCTGAAAAAACATATACCAGAAGGCAATGACCACCTACTGCTTTTTGTGAGATTTCCAGCTTAGCCTGGTACATGAACTTCTATTTGATATATGCTGCTGAGTTATTACCCAGAAGAAAGCATGACCTGCATCCTACCTATAAACAATAATGGCCAATTAACCCTCAGTGAAAAATTACTTCATGTCTTTCCCCCTTTTCTTCAAAGCCAAAGGTAAGAAACAAATGAAGACTCTACTGCTTTATCTGCTAGCTACCTATATCTCAACGATTCCACTTTGTTTTACGGGCTAGCAGACAGGATATACACATTTTCGCGTTTATTTTTGCCTAACTTGCTCAAGACCTCTCAATCAAGTACATAACTTCTATACTATCGCTGCTCCCACACCTGTGAAAGGAACCAAGACCAAGTTGCCATTCAGGGTTGCTGGGAAATAAAGGAATATATAACATGGCTTATGACTATTAAAAAGCTGATGCAGAGGCCAAACGATACCTTTCCAGGAAACTGACTTCTGTTTAACATATGTCAGTCCTGTTGAAAATCAACCTATGTGAAGCACATCAAATTCTACCCTGCTTCTTCAAAGTCATTCATATCTGATTTAGGAAAAGCATGTTGAGTGTCTCTAAGAATGGAAGCATCAAGTGGGTTGACGGAGAAGCAGTGAGTTCAGAATAAGAGAAAAAAACTAGATGAAAATTCAAATTGCTCTGAGTACTCATTTTGAAACTGCCAGCAAACAAAGGCAATTAACAGCCAAAAACCATTTCTCACCTCTTAAAAACAAGAGCAAAGAACAATGAAATGGAACCATTAATTGTGGCCCATCTGAATGAAAAGTTATGAAGATACCCGATGGGAGGAAGCACTAAAGCATTTTCCTGGGGAAGGTCAGCTACGCCAAAGAGTCTCAGAGTTTATAAAAGTCCATATTCCATCATTTAGTAGGTGGTGGTTTTTTTTTTTAAACCTTCAGGCTTTAACTCAGCCAGGGAAGGGTTGAGTTCTTCACTCTCCCACTTCATGGACAGACTTGAGAAAAATAAACTACAAATAAATAACCTTACGAGTCCAAGCCATAAACACCCTATTCCCTAAATTTTTGAATTTCCCTAGGCATAAAGTACCCTCAGCACAGATCCCCAGTGGGAGGAGTTTTTAAGATTGATCATAAGTGGTCTGCCGTTTGACTTGGGAATATTTGTCAAATCATTGCCATTAATATTTTAGTTTACTATTTATGGCTACACTGCCAGAAAGGTTGCAGAGGAGACAGAAATACTGCTGAGGAGAGCACTAGGCCAAAGGAGACTACATGAGAAGTCGTCTGGTAGTTAGAGGTCCGAGAACTCAGTTGCCCCAACAAGGAGGTCACTGAGCATGAAGAGTACTACAACAGGATTCCTCACAATTCCAGACTAGGTGTCTGTTACTTTTGTGGCTTACTTATGGAGACAAAGACTGGCTTGGTCAGGAAAGAGCATCATTGAATAGGCCAAAAAGATAAATGGTTACGTTATTTACTGTTCTACCATCTGCTAAAGTTTCAGATGCTGGGGGTAAGATTAACTACAGAAGAAGCAAGTTTGGAATTGCTACTTAATGGCTATGTGACCACAGGCAATGTTCCTCAAATGTCACTGAGTCTCAGGTTCCGATGCTGCTGCTTTTTTTTGAGTCAGTGTCTCACTCTGCTGCCCAGGCTGGAATGCAGTGACACACTCATGGCCACTGCAGCCTCAACCTGCTGGGCTCAGGCAATCCTTCCGCCTCAGCTTTACTAGTAGTTGGAATTACAGGTGTACATCCAGCTAATTTTTTGATATATTATAGAGATGAGGTCTCGCCAAATTTCCCAGGCTGGTCTCCAACCTTGGGCTCAGGCAATTCTCTCACCTCCACCTCCCAAAGTGCTGGGATTACAGGCGTAAGACACTGCGCCAGGCCTGGTTCCTCTTCTATAAAACACAAATAAAACACCTTACCTCACAAGGTTGTTGTGAAGACCAACTGAGATTATATATCAGGGTGCCAAATATACATATATATACACACACACACACATATATACATACATACACATTTTAAGAGATGTTATTTATGATGTATTACTTTTCTTTTCTTTTCTTTTTTTGAGTTGGAGTCTCACACTGTCGTCCAGACTGGAGTGCAGTGGCACGCTCCCAGCCACTGCAGCCTCGACCTGATGGGCTCCGGCGATCCTTCCACCTCAGCCTTCCAAGTAGCTGGAACTACAGGCGCACGCTACCACACCCGGCTAGTTTTTTTATTTACTGTAGAGATGAGGTCTCACCAAGTTGCCCAGGTGGGCCTCGAACTCACGGGCTCAGGCAATTCACTCACCTCAGCCTCCCAAGGTGCGGGATTACAGGCTGAGCCACCGAGCCCGGCGTATTACTTTTCAAAGTTTAACTGTCTTACAGTAGCAATGTGCAGTATGATGTTTGCTCAAAAGATGGCATTAATCAAATGAATGCTACTGTCAACCAAGTGACAGACGGGACAGTCAAAGAAAATGGCAGAAGCAGAGTTGTTCAAGGAGCAGAAGACCATTTTGAAGTAGTATTTGAAATTTGAGAATGTTGTGGAAGTACAACAATGAAGGCATGAGTAAGTAACAGACCTTCCAACATACCTAACAACTGCACACATTTGTGGTAAGTCTGAGACAAAGGGTACTGTGTGCGATGTGCACAAGGGAAATCTGGGAGGCCGTGCACTGCAACAAGTCCTGCAGTAGTTGACTAATCAGAAGTGTCTGGATGCTGATAGTAACCACTTTGCACACCTCTTGTAATTGCAGAAGTCAAGTGTGACTTGTATTCATCTTTTGTTATTGGTATATATTGAGTATTACACTTTTAATAGTTCTTTCCTTTCTTAAAATGTGTATACTTTTTTTTGGCACCCTCTGTATGTATGGTAGTCATCCCTAATCTGCGGGGGATAAATTCCAAGGCCTCCAGTGGATGACTGAAACCACAGATAGTTCCAAACTCTAGCCAAAGAACACCAAGATCAACTTTTTCACTTAAAGGAGGCACTTTATGGCTTCTCTTTGGTATATCCAATTGCCAGCATCAAACTCTTGCACCTTGGAGTCATTATTAAGTAAAGCAAGGATTACTTGAACACAAACACTGTGATGCCACTTTGATCTAATAACTGAAATGACTACTAAGTGACTACAGGGGGTAATGTATGCTCTGTATGGATATCCAGACAAAGTCCTAGGTGGGACAGCGTGAGATTTCATCACACTACTCAGAATAGAGCACAATTTAAAACTTATGAATTATTTCTGAGATTTTCCATTTAACATTTTCAGACCACGGCTGACTATGGGTAACTGAACTGTAGAGAGTAGGTTAAGGGGAGACTACTGTACAGCAAAGTTTCCCAACCAGTGTCTCCTGACTAAGTTACAGATATGTTGAGATAAGGATCCCCATAGCCCTTAGGGCAGCCAGTGGTAGGGTCTTTAGGCTAGGCAGGATCTTTACCCAAATGTGCCATATAAATATGATCATGTACAGTGTATGCCACACGATAAACAAGGCCAAGAATTAAGAGAAGAATGCTTAGCACAGTGCTTAATATGATGTCTACTCTCTCCCAATTCCCCAAGAGCTCTAATTTTCTCAACTGTAAATGCAATCTACTCTCTGTCACCCAGGCACATTTGAAATGAAATGAAACCATGTTAGTGTTTAGCAGTGCCTGGATCACTGATAGAGGATAATAACAAATTAGTTTCTTTTCCTAGGTGGAGTCAGAGGAGATCAGATTTTGAATCTGTGGTTAGGAGAGGTTTTGGGATTGTGGTAACTCCCAGAGTTGGGAACTGGTTGGCTGTACAAGGAAAAACAGGCATCCTATTAACGTCAGACTGTTGTAATGCCTGGAATCCTAGAACAAGGCACCTAGATAAGTCCTCAGAGATAATGATCAGACAGCCCAAGACACTACAACATATTCAATTCATTCAGATGGGTTTCAAGGCTTTTTTTTTTTTGAGTCAGAGTCTTACTCTGTTGCCCAGGCTGGAATGCAGTGGCATGCTTACAACTACCACAGACTTGACTTGCTGGACTCAGGTGATCCTTCCGCCTCAGACTTCCAAGGAGCTGGAACCACAGATGCCACCACACCTGGCTAATTTTTTTTTTCAATTATAGAGAGGAGGACTTGCTAAGTTGTCCAGGCTGGTCTTGAATCCCTGGGCTTAGACAATCCTCTTGCCTCTGTCTCCCAAAGTGCTGGGATTACAGGCGTGAGCCATCAAGCCCAGCTCAAGAGCTAGTCTTAAAATTGCTTAGAAAAAAATGTCTTCCATCCTTTTTCTAAGGAAACTTCTAGAATGTTAACAATCAGTCAATAAGGACTCCTGTCAACTGTATTATCTAGTCCTCTTTTCTCAATAAGGACTTGGAGTTTTTAATCCTAACTTCCCATTTGGGCATTTATGTCTCTCTCCTAGTTATCCCTCCTTATGTCCTGAAATAGAGAAATTACTGAATTCTGCTCACTACAAAAGTCTACGACCACTAAAATTACAGAACCAGCCCTTAAGGATCATGGTTTGGTCAAGGGCAGCTCTGGGGCTTCATGCCCAGAGAGGTCCCAAGGAGGCCAGAAGACAAGCAGCAGTGTGGAATTAACTACAATGACCTGTAAAAAGGCCAACCAGATCTTTTTGGTGAGTCAGACACTATATCCCATTTCTTCTAAATGCTTAAACAATGTCCTAATTCCAAATCACTTCAAACCAGCCTGTCTCTCTGAGGACATATGCAGCATATTCAGGAATAAGAACAAGGTATCAGCAAGATTTAATTTATTCCTCTCTCAAAGTTCTCTTCCCACAAACCTCGCCCACCCCAACTGGCGCTGCTTGCTTACTGAGTTTCACTCCCCCTCACAGAACCACAGTTCCCTACAATATGCACAAGCTGTGGCAAGGAGCCAGCATGCACTAAAATCAACAGCAATTCGCATCTAACAGCATTTCAATTTTGGACTCCAGACTTGAACTAAGTTAGCAGGCATAGTTTCTGAGGCTGAAAAGGTTCTCAGTATACACACTAACAAAATACTTAATGTAATCTGCCAGATTACTTCTGCTTTAATTGGGGGTCTGGGTAAGAATTTCCAAAAGAGGTAAAGCTGTTGATAAGACTTGTGCATGAGGTTATTTGCAGTGTTGATACAGCTTTCTAATCAGTAACATTCTCTTAGTTTGTAGGCTGTTGGGAAGACAAGATACCAATTATTGTTACGTTGTGAGGATATATAGATTGTTTCAATAAGCCACTTCCCAGAAGTGTGGTAGGAAAAAAATAAAAAGCAATTTGAACCTCAGCCAGAACTGCCTCAAAATTAAAAGGTTATCATGACCAAATGTATTCTCAGTTTAGATGACAGGAACTGGTTTACCCAGAAGGAAGTTCAGACTTTTAGTAGGATGTCTACTAAAAGACATTAGATCCAGGAGAGTGATCTGAGAGGAATCATTAAAAAAGATCAACCACAAAAGGAAAATTAATGCAATTGTATCCTGAAGTATATGCCACAGAACTATTTTTATGACCGTCTCATGCTTTCATTTTCAGTAGCTGGAACAGAACTTTCTGCAATAAAGGAAATGTTCCACATCTGTACTCTATACTAGCCACATGTGGCAACTGAGCACTAGAAATGTGGCTAGTGTGACTAAGAAACTCACTTTTAATTTTGTTTCACCTTAATTAACTTTTATTTAAATTTAGCTAGGCACAAGTATGGCTATCTTACTGGACATCAGAGTTGGAAGATGCACTTTAGAAAAGGCTGCTCTGAACTGTAATGTTTTCCCGATTGGTTTATTCTGAGAAGTGTAAAGAGCAGGGTGGAGCTGACCTCTCCCAGCAGGTTCCCATTCCAGCAAAGCATTTCACATCTCTGGGATTTCTCCTTCAAGCTACTCCCTTTTTTTTTTTTTTTGGAGTCGGAGTCTCACTCGATCGCCCAGACTGGAGTGCAGTGGCCGCTCCTGGCCACTGCAGCCTCGACCTGCTGGGCTCCGGCGATCCTTCTGCCTCAGCCTTCCAAGTAGCCAGAATTACAGGCATGCGCTACCACGCCCGGCTGATTTTTTGATTTATTGCAGAGATGAGGCTGCCCAGGCGGGTCTCGAACCCGCGGGCTCAGGCAATCCACTCACCTCAGCCTCCCAAAGGCGCGGGATTACAGGCTGAGCCACCTGAGCCTGGCTGCTACTCCCTTTTTAAATGTCTTTCTCTTATCTACAATCCAACACCTCTCACTCCTTAGCTCTTCCACAACTTGGATAACAGGCTCTCAGAAAGGCTTCTTTTTTTCCTGCTGCTGCCTGATGCTGAGCATTGGCAGAATCCTATAAATGTTTATGATTATTACACTATATAAACTTTGCTGGAAGCTCTGGTGTGGGCATGCACCTTGATAAATACTTAACTGCTTCACTGCTGCATCACCTTACTGTGATGCCTGAAAACATACACTAGCTTTATGCTTCTGCTGGATGTTATATCTGTAATCCCAGGAAAGCCCTACCTACTAGGCATACTATCATGGTCTCTTTTAAAAGATTTTCAGGGTTTCAATTTTCATCAGAATGTTTTGATCCCACTAATTGAAAGTCACATCTTGACGAGGAGATGGGCCAGAATACGAGCCCAAACTTGCCTCCCCGCCCCAGCCAACTTTGCTAAAATGCATATTTTCGTAAAAAATGTCCTAGAAATTCTAACTTATGCCTTCCAGACTGGAAGGCCTACTTTAATCCCTCTGAAATGGTTAGCTGCTTTTTAAAGGAATACTTTTCTAAAAGAATAATAAGAGCTGAAGTTCTGAATAATGGGCCACATTTTGGCATTACAAGTTATTAACACACAAACAGAAGTGAATATACTCCTACATTAAAAGGCATGCCTCTACTTGAATATCACAGCCATTATCTTGTAGATCAACTTATAACCTCCCAGGTCTGATTCTTTGCTAGTCTGGACCTGAAGATGCATTAAGATCCGTTGTGAAAATGCAGAAGTTAATTCAACTTCCTCCTATGTGCTCCACTGCTCAAAAAAAGTACACTGCAATCACCCAAAATAAAACCTTGGGCTGATTCACTTGAATATGTAAAATGCAAAGGAACCGGTTAAGAGAGGCTGAAGACATGAAAGAAGCTAGTCAGTCTAAAATATAAGCAACTGCAAACCCTAGCAGGAAACAGTACTGCTCACTGCACACCTTACTTCAAGGAACATAGTGCTTTGTTTTACAGATAAAATCTGTGGCCTTATAAAGAGACAGGACACACAATATATTCAATTTAGGTGTGGGTTAGTACCTATTTTTTTTAATGCCTGCAAGCCACATGTACACTATGACCACTTAAAATTTCCCCTCCACCAATCCTCTCCCCTCTGTGGACCTCCAAGCACTTTCCTATTACTAGTTTCCAGCTCACCAGAAACAGTTTGCACATATTTCCTCAACTGTGAAACCAAGATCTGAAGCCCCATTCACACCGATGGGGAAATGAGGCAAAGGAAGGGACTACCCAAAAATTAGAAGCTAAAACGCTTGGCCGATGTTTTAAATATTGTATTAGAAAAGTAAAGCAGCTCTAGGCAAGAGGTTTTCTACTGATTCTTGTGTTTGACAGAGAAGGCGGCCTTGGAAATATGCCCATAGACCATCTTTTAAAAAGGCCAACTTTAAACAAGGTTATCTAAGAACTTTACAGATCCTGGAGGCGTTCAAGCGTGTAACTGGGCCAGGGTTACCACAGAAGAAATCACAGGCCAAGGATCTTGTAGGAGAATTTAAAAGATAACTAGATAAAGGTTAGCGGGTGGGGAAAGAGCACTAGAATCTCAGAAGAGAGATAAGGAAAGGGTGCGGACGGAGAGACAACTCGCTTTGCTTGAGAAATATGTAACAGAATGGTCAGGGTCTGTCACAGCAGAGTTCGGAGAAGGCAGACTAGAGAGGTCACGTTTTTCTGGCTGCAAGACTGGGTTTGCTTTTAGTCTTCCCTCCAGCTCCTTTTACAGGAGATGGGGGTGGGAAACGAGAGTACTGGTGGAGCTCTAGGCCTGCTCCGTCTTCCCTCCTCCAGTCCTGGGATTTCCTGAAAACTCCTTCCAGCCCAATTCCAAACGGGCTCTCTCGGGGTTCAGAACAATGCCGGGGGGTACGGAGGGCAGTGGGCTTCCCCGGCGAGTTTCACGTCCCACAGGTCTTCTGCCCTACTGCAAGCACGCTCCTGTCCATTCGCTGCTTCCGCATCCCTCGTCTGAGCCTCTCCCCACGCATCTCTGCCCCTCACCCCGCCGCGCCCAATCGCCTCCCACGTCTGCCCCGCCGGGGCAGCCCCTACACCCCGCCAGGCCCCCCATCTCTCTCCTCCAGGTCCGGGCTGGGGGCTGGACGACACCGGGGACTACGGAGGTCAAGTCCGCCTCCCCCGCCACCCTCGCCCCGGGCGCGCGCTCACCCGGCGGCCGCGTTCTCGAACTTGAGCGCGAGCGTCTCCTCGATGATGCGGTTGTTCACCTCCAGCAGGATCATGGCGGCGGCTGCCCCGAGCAGGGGAAGGAGAAATAAGGGCGGGTGAGGGTGGGAAGGGGACGGAAGGACGGAGGGAGCGGCCCTGCTGCCCCCTGAGGAGGGGGGCTGGGTGGGGTAGGAGGTTAGGGGAGAAGGGGAAGAGGGACGGGGCGGAGGGAAGGGGAAGATGCACGCGCTGGCCCACGCACGCACTGACTGCGGAGACACCCGCCCACCCGACCGACCTGGCCCCCGAAGCCTGAACCCGCCTGCCGAGCCGCCGCCGCC
>NW_007059824.1:178684-228919 GCF_000164805.1 Carlito syrichta
GCGCGCGGCCCCGCGGCGCCATTTCCGCTCCGACCCCTCGTGCACGCGCAGGCGCGCGCAGGCGCGCCTGGGGACACCGAGGCTGCGCCTGCGTGATGCCTCGGCCTCGCTACTTGTCCACGGCTCTAAGCCCCCTCCCCCCCGCACACCTAACGCCTGCCGGTGTGCCCCTCGCTGAGCTGTCTTTTCCCCAAGACTTGCCTTAGTGTCCAGCTTGTCTCCCTCATTTGTCCCAGGGTCCAACTCCACAGCCTTCCGGTCTTGTCACTTCGGTGGCCCCGTAAGAAGCTCGCTCTTGTCGTCTTCCAGCGGGATTCCTTGCTCCCGGCTTGCGGATTGCCCGTTTTTCGTTCCAGACCCATGGTTGTCCAGCGGCTCCATCACGCATTAATTTCTCTACAGATATTTAGTGCCTTGTGCTGGGGGTAGAGTGGTGAATGAAATAGACGAGGCCCTGCCCTCGTGGAACTTACAGTCTGGGAAAGGAAACACGGTAAACAAATTCTCCAGTAACTAGGCATTTTGTAAAAAGAACCTTGAGCGAAAGGGATGAGAAGTCAACTCTGTGAACAGGTAACTTAGACGTGACTCCCTGGGCTTCTGTCATGCCTCAATGCCTCTGCCTGGGGAGCTACTTCCAGGCATCTCGAACATTATTTTTACTGCCCTTGGAAACTTACCTTCCGGTACTCTGCCAGAGACTTGCCTTCTTGCTTATCTACGTACAGAATCTGAACTCATCTTTGCTACATCTGCGCCTTCTGCCTGTGTGCCTCGTTTTGTATTTTTCCTTCTCCAGGGAGAATAGAACAAACTTAGCTGAGTCCCTGCTGTATGCAATGAAGTAATTTATTTTCTGCGAAGTGTTTGGGGGACGTGTCCAAAAAATTGAACGGAAAACCAGCCCCTATCATTAAGGTTCAGGCAGCCCTTTAAAACAGACCCCCAAGGGGCATGGTTAAAGCTTCAGGACATTGCACATCCCCTCAAGTTATATGCTAACTTTTTTTTTTTTTTTTGAGTTGGCGTTTCATTATGTCATCCAGGCTGGAAGTGCAGTGGCACGCTCACGACCACAGCAGCCTCGACCTGCTGGGCACAGGTGATCCTTCTACCTCAGCCTTCCAAATAGTTGGAATTACAGGCAAACACCACCACACCCGGCTAATATTTTGATTTAGTGTAGAGATGAGGTCTCACCAAGTTGTCCCGGCTGGTCTCAAACCCATAGGCTCAGGCAGTCCTCTCACATTGGCCTCCCCAAGTGCTGGGGTTATAGGCGTGAGGCACCGTGCCTGCCCCCCCCCTTTTTAAAAATAAAGATGGAAATGAAGACAAGTAGTGTCAGGGGATGTTGACATTTAACTAATTAATTTGTTAATTGAGTCAGAGTCTCACTCTGTCACCCAGGCTGGAGTGCAGTGGCACACTCATGGCCACCACAGCCTCTACTTGCTGGATTCAGGTGATCTTTCTGCTTCAGTCTTTCAAGGAGCCGGAACTACAGGCATGCGCCATCACGCCTGGCTAGTTTTTTGATTTACTGTAGAGACAAGGTCTCACCAAGTTGCCTAGGCTGGTCTCGAACCCCTGGGCTCAGGCAATCCTCTTGCCTCCACCTCCCAAATCACCGGGATTACAACGTGAGTCACCATATCTGACTACGCTAATATTTTAATGTTACTGTCTATTGAACTAAAATAATGCATATAGTTAAAAAAATATATATAAATAAGATTAGAAGACTTGTAATGAAAAAGCAGTTCCCTGGACTACTCATCAGAAACCATGTCCTCAACTCTTTCATATATTCATCCTTCATATTTTTAAATAAATGCTTAAACCACTATATTCAATTCGTTAATTTTTAGCATTGCCTGTTGACTTCCCACCATGGTAGATAAAAACTTGACTCAATCACTTCTGCTCCCCATCACATAGTTGTGTAACAATTTTTGGTTAAACCAATAATTTGTACTAAAACTATTATGTATGCAATTATTATTTACTGATGAGCCAAGAAATGCACTACGATCATGGCTTCTAGATTATACAGCTCTTCATTTTTCTTAGGATTAATTATTGCCTTTTTTCTCTCATTTGTCTGGTTTTCTATAAACAGTATTTATGGTTGGCTTTTCCTATCAAGTGCTCTAAGACTGTCAAAAAATCTAGCAATCATATTTTCCATATACTCAAATACATAAGTTCCACTTTTTCTCTGGAGTCTTTGTCCCCAAACCTTTGTTCCTCTTGTTTTAATCTGAATTGAATGTTCTCTAAATTTGCTGTACATAGCCAGGCATGGTGGCTCAAGTCTGTAATCCTAGCACTTTGGGAGGCTGAGGTGAGAGGACTGTCTGAGCTCAGGGGTTCAAGACCAGCCTGGGCAACTTGGTAAGACCTCATCTCTACAATTAAAAAAAAAAAAAAAGCCGGGCGTGGTAGTGCATCCCTGTAGTTCCGGCTACTTGGAAGAAAGCTGAGGCAGAAGGATCGCCTGTGCCCAGGAAGTTTAGGCTGCAGTGATCGTGAGCATGCCAAGGCACTCTAGCCTGGGAGACAGAGTGGGACTCTGACTAAAAACAAACAAACAAACAAGCAAACAAACAAACAAACAAACATTAGCAGGGCATGGTGGTGCGTGTCTGTGGTTCCAGCTACTTGGAAGGCTGAGGCGGAAGGATCGCCTGAGCCCAGCAGGTCAAGGCTGCAGACACTCCTGGACGACAGAGCGAGACTCTGACTCAAAAATAAATGAATACATAAAAAAGTAAATAAACTGGCTGCACAGTTCTGGGTTGATTTTGCCTATTTCCCGGACCCCGTGTCTTCCTCTTTCTTGACTTGCTTCCTTATTTTCCTCTAGTAACTTCATAAGAAAGGGAGAGAGGGAATATGTGTTTAGAAGCTTCGCATATTTGAAAATATCAGCCGGGCTCAGTGACTCAGCCTGTAATCCCACGCCTTTGGGAGGCTGAGGTGAGTGGATTGCCTGAGCCCGCGGGTTTGAGACCCCCCTGGGCAGTGAGACCTCATCTCTACAATAAATCAAAAAATCAGCCAGGTGTGGTAGCACTTGCCTGTAATTCTGGCTACTCGGAAGGCTGAGGCGGAAGGATCGCCGGAGCCCAGCAGGTCGAGGCTGCGGTGGCCGGGAGCGGCCACTGCACTCCAGTCTGGGTGACAGAGTGAGACTCCAACTCAAAAAACAAAAAAACAACAAAAAAGAAAATATCTTACTTCTACTTAACAATTGATTTATTGCTGGGCTTGATATTCAAGTTTCAAAATCATATGGATCATTTTGAAGGCATACTCCATTTTCTTATACCTTCTAAGGTTGCTATTAAAAAAGTATAGTTTCTATTCATATTCTTGATTCTTTGTATAGTACATCTTCCCATTCTGGAAGCCTCAGGGTTTTCTCTTTAACCTATTGGTTGGAAATTTTATAATGATGTGCCTTGTTGGACCACTTTCTTAAGGTTTTGTACTGAGCACTCATTCAAAATAGAAACTCATGGGGCTAGGTGTGGTGGCTCACGCCTATAATCACAAGACTCCATGCCCAGCTAAATTTTTATTTTTTGTAGAGACAGAGTCTCGCTTTATTGTATAGGCTGGTTTCAAACTCCTGGTCTTAAGTGATCCTCCTGCCTCAACCTCCCCAAATGCTGGAATTACAGGCACAAGCCACCACACTCAACCCGTTATGGTTTTATGGAGAAGAATTTCTTTTTTCTGAGGCTATTATAATAATACATTTGTTTTTAGTTTTTCTGCCCTCTGTGCCTCTGGGTCCTTTTTAAATTTCTTTCTTTTTTTTTTTAGTTAGAATTTCAATCTGTTACCAGGCTGGAGTGCAGAGGCTCACTCACAGCCACCGCAGCCTTGACCTGCTGGGCTCATGCAATTCTTTCACCTCATCCTTCCAAGTAGCTGGAACTACAGGTGTGAGCTACCACACCTGGCTAAAAATTATTTTTTTGATTTATTGTTGAGATGAGGTCTCACCAAGTTGCCCAGGCTGGTCTCGAACTCCTGGTCTCAGGCAATCCACTCATCTCGGCCTCCCAAAGTGCTGGAGTTACTGCACACCTGGCCTCTGGGTCCTTTTTAATGCTAACTTATTTTGGTTTCTCTCATGTTAATAGCCATCCTCAAAAGTCTGTCTACAATAAATAAAAAAAAATTAGCCAGGGGTGGTGGCGCACCCCATAGTTCCAGCTACTTGGAAGGCTGGAGAAGAAGAATCGTCTCAGCGTGATAGCACTGAATCGGTGGCTGTGAGTGTGCCACTACACTCCAGCCTGGGTGACAGACTGAGACTTCGACTCAAATAAATAAATAAAAATAAAAAAATAAAATAAAAAAGAATGAGACTGAAAAGCTGGGTGGAAACACTGAGTGTGTGGGAAAGAGGAGGTGACTAGCTCCTTGCTACTCACAAGGACCAGCAGCATTAGTCTTATCTGGGAGCTTATTAGAAATGCAGAATCTTAGGCCCTTCTATAACCATAGATTAGAATCTGCATTTTAACAAGATCACCAGCTGATTCAAACGCACATTACATCGTGAGAAGTACTAGATTAATGGCCTTCACCATAAGGTGCACAGATGATGTGCCAGATGTCGAATGTCAATAGGGGGAGGTCTTCCTTCCAGAGAAGAATCTGCTAGTTGTGTTTGGAAAGTGACTGTTATCAAACATCCAGAAATGTGTTGCATTCAGTCTTAAAGATAGAGGTTAGAGGTTTTTTGGGGCTGGGTCCCTTGCACTTGGATGTTTTGTTGGTCGGTAAGCAGCCCCAGCAGGAGGAAAGGGAGTAGAACTAGTAGGAAGAGGAGACAAGAGCGTGATATCGGGATATTTAATCCCTGCTTCCTTTTTGTGAGGTTGTTTCATGCTGGCTGTGTCCATCACCAAATGTCACTACTCCTCTCAAGGTGGCCACCTCAGTGCAATTCTTTCCTTCCTAGTCCTGGTCCCTCTCTTCAACCCTTTGGGCTCAGGAGTAGTATCAGCTTGGCAACTATTAGTCCTGGGTTATTGTATTCTCTCTTGTGGTTCCCCTCCATCCTTTTGTAAATAGTTCTTTGTAAATACACTCTCATCAAATTATCCTTTCCTGAGGGCACCATCTACTATTGAGTCAAGACTAATATGGTGGAAGTGGAGTGGAGGAAGAGGGATGTCATGGAAGATGACAGACTAGAATGCTGCAGGAAATAGTCCCTTCACTGAAACAGCTATTGAGTTAGCAAGACCTATCAGAATCAGCCACTTGGAACTCTAGTCTCTAGACTCTAGTGGAACACTTGCAGCGTCCAGGAAAGCGACTGATAAAGAGGCTGGTGGATTTTGGTGAATTCATCCTAGCAGCAGGCAGTTGTGAAGATGACAGTCATATTTCTTATGTGGCTTGCTGCTATGAGGGTGGGCCATAGCAGCAAGCCAAAAATCAGGGTTTTATATATTTGATCTGGTGTGCAGTTTTCTAAGAGGCCACTATGGAGGCTGTCCATTGTTTCGACCCCCATGAGCCAAGCTGAAGTGGTTTCTTCATTGGTGAAGGGAATTTTTTTTTTAAAGATGAAATCTTTCTATGTTGCCCAGGCTGTGCTCAAATTCCTGGGCCCAAGCAATCCTCCTGCCTGAGCCTCCTGAGTGGTGGAGGGGATTTAAAGAGACAAAAAAGACTGGGTGCAGTGGCTCATGTCTGTAATCCCAGCACATTGGGAGGGCTGAGCAAGAGGATTGCTTGAGCTCAGGAGTTCAAGACCAGCCTAGACAACATAGGGAGATTTCATCTCTACAAGAGGAAGGAAGGAAGGAAGGAAGGAAGGAAGGAAGGAAGGAAGGAAGGAAGGAAGGAAGGAAGGAAGGAAGGAAGGGTATTAACTAGGTGTGGTGGTGTGTGCCTATAGTCCCAGCTACTCAGGAGGGTGAGGTGGAAGAATTGCCTCAGTCCAGGAGGTGGAGGCTGCAGTGAGTCATAATTGTGCCACTGTACTTCAGCTTGGGTGACAGAGGGTGATTCCAACTCAGCAACAACAACAAAAAAGAGAGACAAAACAGTTCTTTTCTTTTCTTTTTGAATTTAGGCATTTAAGAAAATATTTGTAGACAGATCAGAGGCTGACTACAGAGATAATAAAATAGGGACTTCAGTGAATACACATAGCAAGGAATATAGGCTTTGTAAAAGAAGTTTAGGCTGTGTGCAATGGTTCATGCCTATAATTCCAGCACTTTAGGAGTCTGAGGAAGGAGGATTTCTTGAGCTGAGGTGTTCAAGACCAGCCAAGGCAGCATAACCAGACTGGGCATGGTTGCATGCCTGTAGTCCTAGCTACTCATCTACTCGGGAGGCTGAGGGAGAAGGATCACTTGAGTCCAGGAGGTTGAGGTTATGATAAACTGTGGTAATACCACTGCACTTCAGCCTGAGTGGCCGAGTGAAACTCGGGCGTACACTCACACACAGACACACAAAGTTTGGAAAAGGCACTAAATAAATGGATGACTTCAGCCTTCATCATGCAACAATAATTCCTGAAAGAGAGGCAGAGGGAGAAATTTTGATTTCCAAAGTTACACTTCTAATATTCAAAATATCAAGTTCTCATCACAAAATTATAAAACATACAAAGAAACAGGAAAGTATGACTCATTCATTGTAAAAAAGAAAAGAAAAGAAAAGAAAAAATTGATATAAACTATCCCTGAGGAAACCCAGATACTGAACATACAGAGAAAAAATAAAATTAATTGTCTTATGCTAAGGGAAAAACAAAGCTGACAGAAACCATAAATAGTAGCCTAGGGAAATCAGAATAATGGTGTATGAACAAGCACAAATTATCAGTGAGGAGATAAAAATGATAAAAAAGAATCAAATAAGTTTTGGAGGTGAGAAGTACAATAGCTGAAGTAAAAATTTTACTAGAAAGGCTCAGCAGCAGATCTGAGTAGGCAGAAGAAAGAATCAGTGAAATTGAAGATGGAGCATTAAAATTATCCAGTCTAAAAGCAGAAAGGAAAAAAAATAAAGAACTTATTTGACATGTGGGATGCCCTTAAGCATATTAACGCATGCATTATGGGAGTTACAGAAAGAGAAGAGAGAGAGAAAGGGGAGAAAAATATTTGAAAAAATAGTGACCGAGCCGGGCTCGGTGGCTCAGCCTGTAATCCCAGCGCTTTGGGAGGCTGAGGTGAGTGGATTGAGCCCGCGGGTTCGAGACCCACCTGGGCAACTTGGCGAGACCTCATCTCTACAATAAATCAAAATGAGCCGGGCGTGGTAGCGCACGCCTGTAGTTCCAGCTACTTGGAAGCCTGAGGCAGAAGGATCGCCGGAGCCCAGCAGGTTGAGGCTGCGGTGGCCGGGAGCGGCCACTGTACTCCAGTCTGGGCGACAGAGTGAGAGTTCAACTCAAAAAAAGAAAAAATAGTGACCGTAAACACTCCACATTTGATGAAAGACAAATTTACAATTAGTCTTACAATCCCATAAACTCAAACAATTTAAAGCAGGATAAACCCAGAGATTCACACTGAGACATGTTATAATCAAACTGTTGAAAACCAAAGACAAAAAAAAAATCTTGAAAGTAGCAAGAGAGAAGTAATTTGTTATGTAGAAGGAATCTCAACAAGATTAATAGCTATTTTCTCATCAGAAAACATGGAGGCCAAAAAGCAGTGGAATGATGATATCTATAAAGTGCTTAGAAAAAATTATCAACCCACTAGTAAATAAATTCAGCAAAGGTGTAGGGTACAAAGCCAACAAACAAAAGTCAACTATATTTTTTTATACCACAGGGAAAAATCTGAAAATAAAATTAAGAAAACAATTTAATTATAATAACACTCAAAATAATAAATTACCTAAGAATAAATTAAGCTAAGGAGGTGAAAGATGCATACACTAAAAACTACAAAATAATGATTAAAAAATTAATGAAGCCCTAAACAAATGGAAAGTCATCCCATATTTGTGGATTGAAAAAATTAATATTGTTAATATGGCAATACTCCCCCCAAGCAATCTGCATATTCAATGTTAACCTTATCAAAATTCCAAAGGTTTTTTTTTCCCCCCCCAGAAATTCAAACTTATCTTCAAATTCATTTGGAATGTCAAGGGCTTCTGATTATCCAAAACAATATTAAAAAAAAAAAAAAACCAAAAAAAGAAAAATAGGCAACCTCTCGGGTCCCCTTCCACTGTGGGAGCTTTTCTGTCTTCTCAATGAATCCTACTTTCTAAAAAACAAAACAAAACAAAACAAAACAAAATTGAAGGACTCATACTTCCTGATTTCCAAACATACTACAAAGCTACAGTGATCAAAAAAAGTGTGATACTTGTATAAAGATAAACATATATAGACCAATGGAATAGAATTGAGAGTCTAGCAATAAACTCAAATATCTATGGTCTAATTTCCCCACATTAATGGTACTCTTGTCAAAAAAAAGATTTTTGACAAGAGTACCATTAATGTGGGGAAAAAAGAGTCTCTTTAACAAATTGTGATGGACAACTGGATAACAACATGCAAAAGAATGAATCTGTATCCTTGTTTCATTCCATATGCAAAAATTAATTCAAATTGAATCAACAACCTAAACTTAAACAATAAAACACAAAATGGTAAAAAGAAAACATAAGGATAAATCTACATGACTTGAGATTTGGCACAAAAAGCTTGAGCAACAAAAGAACGAAAAAGATAAATTGTTTTTCATCAAAATAAACATCTTGTGATAGGCATATAAAAACTATATCTCCAAATCTGAGATGAGTAAGCCAAAAACTGCCATTAAGTATAGTCAGCTGAAATCCTGAATCTGAATAATGCAATAGGTTGTGCTATGTGCAGAAAATGAGGAATATATTTTGTTGTTTAAACTTTAAGGGGTGTATGCCTCCCAATAGGTTGTTTGCCTTGTAAAATCATAGGTAATGAACCTCTCATTTTGGCATAAAAAGAGACACATCACTTCTATCACTTTTATCAATAGACTATCTTGTATCTATTTCCTTGTATCTACTGAAAAAATGTTGAGTTGAAAGATAGCCAGCTGGGCTTGGTGGCTCAGCCTGTAATCCCGCGCCTTGGGAGGCTGAGGTGAGTGGATTGCCTGAGGCCCCAGGTTCGAGACCCGCCCCGGCAACTTGGCGAGACCTCATCTCTACAATAAATCAAAAATTAGCCAGACATGGTAGTGCACGCCTTTAGTTCCAGTTACTTGGAAGGCTGAGGCGGAAGGACAGCCAGAGCTCAGCAGGTCGAGGCTGCAGTGCCGACAGCATGCCACCACTCCAGTTGGGATGACAGAGTGAGACTCCAACTCAAAAAAAAAAAAGAAAGACAGCCAAATGATTAGCTTACCTGAAATGCTCTCATGCCTCGGTCCAGTTCTCATGGGGGGGCAGGCATGACAGGGGAAATTAGGAGACCATTCATTTGTCTGGGTAGGAGATGATGACAGTTTGCTCTGAGTGGCGTAGTGGAGATGAAGAGAAGTGGATGTTTTTGAGAATTATTTCAATGAAGGAATCAACAAGTTCTGGGGATGGATTAGATGCTGCACCGGTTTCCATGCTGTGTAACAAATTACCACAAATTTAGCAGTCTAAAAGAACAACCATTTATTATCTCACAGTTTCTGTGGGGCTGGAGTCCAGGCACAGCTTAGCTGGGTCCTTTGCTTAAGATCTCGCCAGACTTCAGTCCAAGTGTTGACTGGGGTGGCAGTCTCATCAGAGACACAACTGAGGAAAATTCCATTTCCGAGCTCCCTCAGGTTGGTTGACAAATTCATCTCCTTGCAACTGTCGCACTGAGGTCCTTGTTTTCTTTCTGGCCATTAGTGGCTACCAACAGTTCCTTGACAAGTTTCTGACACGACAACTTACTTCTTCAAAGCCAGCAAGGGAGTTTCTCACTCAAGGCTGGAGTCTTATATATGGAATCTTACATAACACAATGTAATCTTGGGAGTGACATCCTGTAACCCTTGTCCTATAACATAACCCAAACAAGGAGCTGTCATCCATCTCCTTGACCGTCTTCTACTGATTAGAAACAAGTCACAGATTCTACCTAAAGGGGACAGGATTATACAAAGTTATGACTTTTTGTGGGCAGGGGGATGCCACTTGGAGTGTGTCTCTTACAGGTAGAAAAAGGGAAAGTTAAATGCTGGTTATAAGTTTCAGGTTTCTGGCTTGAGCAGGTGGGTGGAAAATCTGTGCCAATTATGGAGACAGAGAACATGGAGGAGGATGTTGGTTGAGGGAAAATCTTGAGCTCTGCTGACATTTTAGTTAAGCTGCTCAGGGGCATGAACCATGCCTGTTTTGTTCTTCATTTTATACTGTAGTTCCTCACACACAGTAGGTGCTTGATAGAATGAATGAGTGAATACGATGTGTAATATATCCAAGAGGAGACATTGATGAGTCCACTATCTCCTGGAGGCCAGCTGCAAGGTCCTGACTGATCATACATTTTCAGAAGTCATTGTGTTGGTGCAGGAATGAACACTCTGGCTTGGATGCAATGGCCTAGGAAATAGGGTACAGAAAGGAGAGTAAAGGTCTCAGGACTGAGTGCTGGGGGCCCCAACACCAAGAAGTTAGGCTAGAGAAGAAACACTGGCAAAGGAAACCAGGAAAGAAAAGACCTAAGAGTGTGATATCATCTGCTACTGAGAAGTTGAGATAGGGCTGAGAGGTGTCTGTGGGGATAACTGGCTTTGGTAGAGGGATAGAGCTAAGCAGCTGACTCAGTGGGTTGAGGAGTACACAGGAAGTGAGGATATGGAGGGTAGGTAGACAACTCTTTCTAGAAGTCTGGCTGTAGGGGAGGAGGGACTGAGTGATAGCTAGAAAGAGACGAGCCACCCACAGTTGAGATCACCTGAGTTCTAAATCAAGAGAGCACAACCTGAGACTGGGGCTGAGGCAGGACTGCTTCTGTCCTCTTGGGGAGAGGGGAGAGAGAGAGAGAGAGAGAGAGAGAGAATCTTCTCTCTCTGTCTAGCTCACAGTCTTGCTTTTACACTGCTTCCTCTGTCATATTCTAATAATAGTCAAGCTAACATCTTTAAGAATGTTTAAAAGGTCACCGCTTTTGGAGAATATGCTCAGATGCCTCTTTCCCCTCCCCTTCTCCCCTCCTCCTTCCTCCCTTCTTCCTCTCCTTCCCCATGATTCTGTACAGAATTTCCTTCCTTCCTTGCTTTCCTTCTTTCCTTTCTTTTAGTATGGAAGAGGCTTGAGCCATTTTCATTGCTGACAAGGTGGGTGCAAGAGAGGGAGGGAGAGGTTGGAAATAAAGCAAGAATAATGATAGTGTGAGGCTTCTGAGAAAATGGTGGGGAGATGGACTCTAGGGCACAGGTAAGATTGCCTTTGGGGTGGTCAAGGGACAGCAACTCCTTTGTGGAGGGAGTAAGGAGAAAGCCTTATGTGTATGTGTGGAGGGGTGGAGGTGGGCCTAGTGGTGGTACTGACTTGGTGTCAGGTGGCAGGAAGTAGAGAGGTGTTCTCAGAGCTCAGGTCCAACTGTCTTTTGTGCCCACCCCAATACTGGAGGCACTGCCTTCCACATAATAAATGGTTAATATTTAATGAACAAAAGAATGTGTGAATAAATCCTTTAAAGGACAGAATACATAGCATATTGCTCCTTAATTTTTCAGAATGAAATCTTTCATGTCTTTTGTTATCATATGAGTAACACCTGTGCTTTGTAAAAAGTTTAAATAATATAGAAAATTTCTCTTGAAATGCTACCTCACAGAGGTAACAATTGTTTTTTTCTTTCCTTTTCTTTTTTTGACTCAGTGTCTCACTCTGTTGCTCAGGCTGGAGTGCAGTGGCACACTCATGGCCACCGCAGCCTTGACCTGCAGGGCTCAGGCAACCCTTCTGCCTCAGTCTTCCAAGTAGGTGGAACTACAGGCATGTGCCACCACGCCCAGCTAATTTTTTGTGTTTTTGATTTATTGTAGAGATGAGGTCTCACTAAGTTGCCTAGGCCGGTCTCCAACCCGTTGGGCTCAGGCAATCTTCTCACCTCAGCTTCCCAAAGTGCTGGGATTATAGGCGTGAGCCACTGCACCCGGCTAACAACTGTTAGCCTTACTGGTGGGATATACATTAAACAAAAGAGGATCACCTTATATGTGGAATTGTGTGAGCTGTTTTGCTTATGTTAATATCATGCATTTTGTGTCAATATGTAATGATGTTTCTTACCTTTCATAACACCTACCTGGTCTCAACACCTTCGAGTCTTATAGGTTTATTTAACCGAACCCCTATTGATGGGCATTTAGGTTGTTTCTAACTTTTCTGTACAATGGCCATTCTTGTTCACACAACTTTGCATTCCTGCACCGTTCTTTTCTTTTCTTTTTTTTTTTTTTTGAGTTGGAGTCTTACTCTGTCGCCCAGACTGGAGTGCAGTGGCTGCTCCCGGCCACCGCAGCCTCAACCTGCTGGGTTCCGGCGATCCTTCCGCCTCAGCCTTCCGAGTAGCCGGAATTACAGGCATGCGCTACCACGCCCGGCTGATTTTTTGATTTATTGTAGAGATGAGGTCTTCCTGCTCAGGCAGGTCTCGAACCCGTGGGCTCAGGAAATCCACTCACCTCAGCCTCCCAAAGGCGCGGGATTACAGGCTGAGCCACTGAGACCGGCCCGTTCTTTTCTTAAAATAAATTCTTAGGGCAATATCATGCTCATTTCAAATTTTGATATCTACTTTTCAAGTTAACCTCCTAAAGGCTGTGCTGGTTTAAGTGTCCATCAACAGAATGTAAGGGCACCCATTTCCCTCCAACCTTTGCCCAAAACTGATTATTATCTTTTAAATCCTGGTCATGTACGTGAAAGATGTTATCTCATTTTAATTTGATTTTCTGTAATTAGTTAAGTCGAACATCTTGAATATGAATTTTGACAATTTTCTTTTCTTTTCTTTTTTTTTTGAGTGGGAGTCTCACACTGTTGCCCAGGCTGGAGTGCAACGGCACACTCACGGCCACCGCAGCCTCGACCTGCAGGGCTCAGGCAATCCTTCTGCTTCAGTCTTCCAAATAGCTGGAACTATAAGCATGCACCACCATACCTGGTTAATTTTTCTTGATTTATTGTACAAATGAGGTCTCACCAAGTTGCCCGGGTTGGTCTCAAACCTGTGGGCTAAAGCAATCCTCTTACTTGAGCCTCCCAAAGTGCTGGGGTTATAGGTGTGAGCCACCTTGCCTGTCTGGCAATTTTCAAGTTTTCTTTTATAGAGTACTTCTTGATGCCTTTTCCTTATTTTTCTACTGGGCTGATAATTTTCTTATTATTTCTAAAGAAGCCATAGTTTAATAACATTAGTCTTTCTCCATTATATTGCAAATATTTTTCCCATTTTGTTATTTGTCTTTCAATTATGCCGTTGGTTTGCTTTGCTGTATGGAGATTTTACATTTTCATGTCATATTTGTCAATTTTTTCTTTTCTTATAGTTTTGTCATTGTTATAGTGCTAAGAAAGCTGATTGCCACATGAAGAATATACAAAATTCTTCTATGTTTTCTCTATTTTGTGGTTTAACTTTTTTCATTAAAGTTTTATTTTTTTGTGCTTATTTTTAACTAAATGGCAATATGTTATTATATTCTAGCTACTTCTTTGAAAGCAGTCACTTTGTCTCCTCTCCCAACTTCCCATATACACTTCAAAAGCAGGGAGAAGAAAAAGAGGAATGATGAGAAATACATTTTTTTGTAAACCTAAATAGAACAGCTGATCTTATGCAACTAATAATCAAACAAGTCTACATTTCTTTTAAAAATAACTATTGTTATTTGATTAAGGTTTGTCTTTTCAGATTCTTTCAATGTATTCATATTCATATGTTCATATGAATATATACACATGGCACACATTTAACATAAACGGGATCAGTGTATATATGCTATTTATAACCTGCTTTTTCATTGAACATTAGACATTTCTTTCTCAGTACATGTATATTCACTTCTTCCTTTTCTAACTGCTGCATGATAGTCTGTTGTGCAAATATGGCATGATTTGTGGTTGAATTGTTTTTTTTTGAGTCGGAGTCTCACTCGGTCACCCAGACTAGAGTGCAGTGGCCGCTTCCGGCCACCGCAGCCTCGCCTGCTGGGCTCTGGCGATCCTTCCGCGTCAGCCTTCTGAGTAGCCGGAATTACAGGCATGCGCTACCACGCCCGGCTGATTTTTTGATTTATTGTAGAGATGAGGTCTCGCTGCCCAGGCGGGTCTCGAACCCGCGGGCTCAGGCAATCCACTCACCTCAGCCTCCCAAAGGCGTGGGATTACAGGCTGAGCCACCGAGCCCGGCTGAATTGTTTTTAAGTCTTCAGTTTGTCTGAATTTATGTGTGTGTGTGTGTTTGTGTGTGTGTGTAGTGAGTTAGGTATAGAACAAGTTTTTCCCAATAATTTCCCAGCTATCCTAACACCATGTGCCGAATAACCCATCTTTCCTCCACCAACTTGAAATGTTACTTTTATAATTGAATACACCATATGGGCGATGCTGGGAGATGGACATAGCAAAATGTTCAGGGACACCTTAGGGGCTTTTCACTCGGCAGTACCAGCAGTGCCAGTTGGCCTGGGTACAGTATTCCTATTTCTTTCTCAGTCATATAGCTTCGTCTTCACAGATAAAATAAATGACTGACCAATATTCCCTAACTTATCCCCAGGTATGCAGGAGTCTTAGTTTTGGGATGACACCATTTCACACTGCTGCCACGAATCCTGTATAAGTTGTACTATTCAGCAGATCTGCCGATCATCTCCATCTCCCTCAAGTTCCTTGAGGTGTATACAGCTTATGTGCCGCCATATGACTTAGGAGAAGATCCCGATCAAGAGCCTCCCCTACTGGGAGTTTGGAGCAGGGATATCAGAGACAGGCACAGAGCTGGCTTTGCTTCTGCAAAGTGCTCCGTTGTTAAAAATGAAATGGTTTGGGGTGGGTCCTGGTGAATCTGTTTTAATTTTAATCATTACAAATTTATTTTTTACATTTAAACATTACATATTTATGTGAACAAAAGTAAGTCAATTTAAAAAAGAATATGGTACCTGATACTTGAGCAGCCAGGGCAAAAATGTGGAAGACGGTTTGAGGATGATAGAAGTTTGAAAAACCCCAAATTAGATGATAGTATTATCAGGCAAGAGTGCTCTCAGCTGCAAGTAACAGAGTAGTTTACAACACAGCGTTGAGGTTTTCTTTTTTTTTTTTTGGATGTTGCCATTTTGCATATAATATTTGCTAATGTTGGCAGGGGGCTCAGTGATGTCCAAGGCTGATTGACTCTTTCCTGATTATGCTGCCTTTCTCTCATGGTCTCTTGAGGGTTGCTGCCCTCTAGCGGTCACAACCAAAAAAAAAAAAAAAAAAAAAGAAGGAGAAGGAAGAATTGGCGCCAAGCCCTGTCTTTCCTGTTTGTTAGAAGCAAGAACTTTCCCAGAGTTCCCAGCAGTCTCCTTCTTAAGCCTCATTGGCCAGAATCTTATCCATGGCCACTGATAGCTGTAAAGAAGCCTGGGAAAGTGGGCACTAGATTGTCATAACTGGCTTGGATCCTTTTCATCTAACCAAGATCCCATTAGTGAGGGAAGAAGGAGAATGGAGGGGGGATAGACAACTGCTTGTCTCCACGTGGGAGTGTGTGGACCTGCAGAGGGAAGCAAAGTTGGGGACCATATGGCCCCAAAGAGAACACGGCAGCGGAAGCGGCGTCAGGCTTCCAGCTCCTGTCCCTGAGTGACAAGCTGTCCTGCATTGCTTGTTCTTGCAAACTGGCGAGATTGCCTGTTGTATCATTTCCATGAACTCTCCTTCCGTTTGAGACCGTGGGAGTGGTTTCAGGTTCTTTACAGCCCTGAGCAAAAAGTTTGTTTTCTCTTCAGTCCCTTACAGTGGTAATTATCATCCATATTTTACAACGCAGAGGAAGAGACCCCGAGAGGACAAGGTGTCCAATTCCATGTGACTCTAACCCAGGTTTTCCAATAACTAGCATATTCTTCATGCTGTCTCTCTATTTTTAAGAGGATCGTCTTTGTAGGGGAAGTGTTTGTTCCTTAAATAGCTTAAAGAGGACAAAGGGAATAAATATACGAGAGACTGAGTTTTCTCTGGGGCTTGTCAATGTCGCCCGTCAGCTCTGACCTTGGATTAAGTCAAAAGGCAGGAGGCAGCTTGTCTCTGTCATGCACTGGGTTTTGGAGACCTAGGGAATGTTTAGTTTCCTGCTTGTCTATTTCCAAACTTTATGCCTGTAATTTATTGTCCTGATTACAACTGAACAT
This sequence comes from Carlito syrichta, assembly GCF_000164805.1. Classification (NCBI taxonomy): domain Eukaryota; kingdom Metazoa; phylum Chordata; class Mammalia; order Primates; family Tarsiidae; genus Carlito; species Carlito syrichta. Next base: position 195,088 of record NW_007059824.1, read on the forward strand.
GGTGGGAAGATGTGAGACATTCAGGTCACAGATCTGTGTGAGAGGCACAAGAGAAAATAAGTACATTTGGGAGCTGTGGCCCCTCCTCCCTTCTGGCACCAGTCTCTCCTTGGGCTACCTCAGCTACCCATTGTTTTTATCGCCACCGGGACGACGCTTTGAGAGCCAAGGTTTTGATGAGTTCCGGGTCAAGCAGAAATCAGTATCTTGTACTGGCTGTTTCTGCTTCATTCCCTATCTTGGTAAATGGTACAACCATTCAGGCAGTCACACCAGGAAGTCTCCACCCTGATAGGCAACCCCTCTCCGTTATGCAGATACCGTCCCCTAAGTCACATGGTCTCATGCCCCCGCCCCTTTCTCTTCATTCCTTTAGGCCTCTATTCCCTTTTAGAGGACGGTGGCTGCGATCTCTTGCATTGTGTTTTTCAGTTGTTGGAAGAGCTTGAGTACTCATTCATCATAGAGATTCACAGGGCCTTCCCCTAGACTCAGTAGTTCTGGGGTGGGCCCTGGGATCTGTGTACTTAACAAGTGTCCCAGGCAGTTCTTCCAGGCAATGGATAGCCCTGGGACCTGGCTGGCCACCCCGTTTCAGGTCTTTCTCTTGTCAATGTAGCCCTATGCTGCTGTAGAAGTATCTTTCTAAAATGTACCAGTGGTTCTTTGTCAACAGAACAAAACTCAAACTGTGTAGCATAGCAAACAGGGCATGATTTGGTCCCTACCTTCTTCTCCAGCCTTGTCTGCCTCCCTGAGTCCTCACAATATTAACTCTGAGGATCTCATTGCTCTTTCATGGCTCAATGCCTTTGCATATATGCTGCTCTTTCTGCCTGGGTAGAGCTCTTTTTACAGGTCTATCTGGAAAACTCCTATTTATCCGCAGGACCCAACTTGTGTTCTTTCTGGAAGCTTTCCTTGCCATTCCTGCAGCTTAAACCTATGTTTATTATTGCAGTTGCCCTCTTGGCTCCTCTATGGCAGAACTGTGCTTAGTTCACAGGTAAACCTAGCATTTGTAGGAGTAGGTGCTTATTAAACAGGTTGAATAAAGATAGCTTCTCCTATGGGAGAGAACTTAGTGGAAACAGATAGGGCGATTTTTAGGAAAATAGTGTTCCCGACCTTTCTCCTATGAGTCAAAACTCTTGAGAGTGTCTTACCGGGAAAATTAATCATCGCCTTATCTGTGTACATTTACAAAGTCAATATGTTGAACTGTGTAATAATAGTCGGCATTTATCTGGTGCCTGCCTGTGTGCCAGAAGGCTTGCATTCACCAACTCACCTCATCTTGCAGATGAGGAAACAGATTTAGAGGTAAATTAATTTGCCCAAGATCACAAAACTGGTAAGTAGGATTGGTACAGAGCCTCTTCCAGAGATTTTGTTAACAACTGTTAGGATGTGCGTTATGTACCTGGGATAAAACATCCCTGTACCAAGGGGCACAGGTAATGTAAATGAGCAAAGTAGTCTAGGCATGAGGCAATAATGGGGGGTACAGAGTATGGCAAACTGGAGGGTGTGCACCCTGTTTAAAAGAGTTGGCTGAGACTCAATGCCAGCTGATCCTACCCTCCACATTTTACAAACTGTGAAAAATTTCAAATATAAAGCAAAATGGAAAGAATTTTACACTGTAGGCCTGTGTACTTATTACCCAGAGTCTGCCATTAACATTTTACTTGCTTTAAAAATGTGATACATGGCTGAGGTGAGTGGATTGCCTGAGCCCGCGGGTTCAAGACCCGCCTGGGCAGCGAGACTTCATCTCTACAATAAATCAAAAAATCAGTCGGGCGTGGCAGCACGCGCCTGTAATTCCAGCTACTCGGAAGGCTGAGGCGGAAGGATCGCCAGAGTCCAGCAGGCGAGGCTGCGGTGGCTGGGAGTGGCCACTGCACTCCAGTCTGGGTGACCGAGTGAGACTCCAACTCAAAAAAAAAAAAAAAAAAAAAAGTGATACCTATACACAATGGAATATTATGCAACCGTAAAGAAGGACAAATATATGGACTTCACAGCAACTTGGATGGATTTAGAGTCTATCATACTCAGTGACCAATCTCAGAAACAAAGAACAGAGTATCATATGTTCTCACTCATAAGCGGACTTTGAATGATTATCATAATACTATAAGAAAGGAATTGGCAGTAAGTGGGAAACTGCCAGGGGATGGGGGTGGGATTGGCAGTTGAGGGAAACTGCCAGGGGAGGGAGGGGCACACTTCATCAACAGGGAACATTTGTATACCTAACCTGAATTGTTCCCCACATCTTTAAAATTAAAAAAATAAATTCCTCTGCTTTATCTCATGTCTATCCATTATCTGACCCTATATCCATCAATCTATTTTTGGGAATGTGTGTCACAGTAAACTGCAGATAACAGTATACGTCTCCATAAATACATTATTAATGAGTGATCAACATTTGTTTATAGTTTTTCTCTCGATGTAAAATTTATGTACAACAAAGTGTACACATCTTCAGTGTATAGTCACTGAGTTTTAATAAATAGGTGCTCCTGTATAATCCCAGCCCATCAATACAGAAAACAATGTACCATTATCCCTAAAAACCCTCTCATGTCCTCCTTCCTTCAGTTTGTCTCTGCCTCCGTCCTTCCAGAGGGAACAACTACTTTGATTATTTTCCATCATAAATAATTTTTGCCTGTTGTAGAACATCATAAAAGTGGAAGGTTTCTTTCACGCGGTATAATAATTTTAAGATAAATCATGTTGTTGAGTGTATCAGTATAGTTCATTCCTTTTTATTGATGAGAAAGTTTCCATTGTATGAGTATATTACAATTTTTGAAAAAAATCTATCCTCCTATTGACGGATACTGGAATGTTTCTAGGTTTTGGCTGTTATGAATAAAACTATTAATATTTTTATGAACATATGTTTTCATTTCTCTTGGTTATGTTCCAAGAGTGGAATTGCAGGAGCAAAGAATAGAAATATGTTAGGCTGGAGTGCAGTGGCATGCTCACAGCCACCGCAGCCTCAGCCTTCTGGGGCTCAGGCAATCCTTCTGCCACAGCCTTTCAAGTAGCTGGAACTATAGGTGTGCACCACCATGCCCAGCTAATTTTTTTGTTTGTTTGTTTATTGTAGAGATGAGATCTTGACAAGTTGCCCAGGAGTCTCAAACCCTTGGGCTCAGGCAATCCTCTCACCTCAGCCTCCTAAAGTGCTGGGATTATAGGCATGAGCCACTGCGCCTGACCTTATTACTTTTTTTAAAGAGATAGGTTCTCACTCTATTGCCTAGGCTGGAGTGCAGTGATGCAGTCACTGCTCACTGCAGCCTCGAACTTCTGGGCCCTCCACCTCAGCCTTCCAAGTAGCTGGAATTACAGGCACACGCTACCATGCCTGGCTAAGTATGTTAGTTTTATAAGAAACAGCCAGGCAAAGTGATTGTACTATGTTGCATTCCCACCAACAACATCTGAGAATTCCAGTTGTTTTACATCTTCACCAGCAGTTGATATTATCCTTCTTTTGTATTTTTAGTCATTCTGTGATTGTGTCATATTATTTCCATTGTGGTTCTAATTTGCATCTCCTTGATGACCAGTGATATTGAAAACTTTTCCCATGTACACGCTGTCCATTTGCATATCTTCTTTTGTCCATTTTTGGGCGTTGTGTTTCTTTTTTTTTTTTGAGTTGGAGTCTCACTCTGTCACCCAGACTAGAGTGCAGTGGCCATTTCCGGCCACTGCAGCCTCGACCTGCTGGGCCTAGGTGATCCTTCCGCCTCAGCCTTCCAAGTAGCTGGAACTACAGGCACGCGCTACCATGCCCGGCTAATTTTTGACTTATTGTAGAGATGAGGTCTTGCCAAGTTGCCCAGGTGGGTCTTGAACCCGCAGGCTCAAGCAACCCACTCACCTAAGGGGGTTGTGTTTCATTATTTTTTATTATTGTTGTTCTCATATATCCTAGATTTGTGCTTTTTTTGGAGACAATCTTGCTCTGTTACCCAGACTGGAATGCAGTGGCACAATTACAATTCACCACAATCTTGACCTCCTGGGCTCAGGTGATCCTCCTGCCTCAGCCTCCTGAGTAGTTGGGACTACAAGTACATGCCACCATGCTTATTATTATTATTTTGGATTTTTTTGTAGAGATGAGCTCTTGCTATGTTGTGCAGGCTAGTCTCAAAACCCTGGACTCAGGCAATCTTTTCACCTCGGCCTCCTAAAGTGCTGGGATTACAGATGTGAGTCCCCATGCCTGGCTGCTTTTTTTTTTTTTTTTTTTGAGTTGGAGTCTCACTCTGTCACCCAGACTGGAGTCTCACTCTGCTGCCCAGACTGGAGTGCAGTGGCCGCTCCCGGCCACCGCAGCCTCAACCTGCTGGGCTCCGGCGATCCTTCCGCTTCAGCCTTCCAAGTAGCTGGAACTACAGGTGCGCGCTACCACGCCCGGCTAATTTTTTTTTTTATTTATTGTAGAGATGAGGTCTCGCCAAACTGTCCAGGCGGGTCTCGAACTCGCGGGCTCAGGCAATCCACTCACCTCAGTCTCCCAAAGGCACGGGATTACAGGCTAAGCCACTGAGCCCAGCTTCTCCCTTTCTTAATGATGTTTTTTTGTTGAGCAGAAATTTAAAATTGTGATCAAGTCTACTTTATCAAACTTTTTCTTTTATGGTTTTTGCATTCTTTGACTTATCAGAGAATCTTTTGCTTACCTCTGTCTTAAGTTATTCATCTATGTTTTCCTCTAAAAAACTTTATAGCTTGAACTTTTACGTTCAGGTCCATGATCCATTTCAAAAAATTGCTTGTGTATAGGTAGAGGTCAAGGTTCATATTTTCCCCATATCTTGTCATTCCAACACAGCATTGCTGGGAAAACCTTCCTTTCATCATTGAATTGATTTGGAACTTTTGTTGAAAAATCAAATGGTAGTGTCCATGTGACTATTTCTAGCATCTTTTTCATACCCGGTTTAGCTGATTTTTGCCATGGGCTCAGTGCTGCCAAATCTTCCAGATTTTAAAGGAGATTATATAAATCCAGATTTTTTAAAATGTGGAAAAGTCTCAAGCTTTAAAAGTTGGAAACCAACTCTAAATAAACAAACAAACCAATCCTGGCAGTCAAAGAAACTCATCTGAACTCAGCTGAACTGGAACTGTGGCCTTGGGATGGGGAGAGGTAATTTCAGCAGGAAGCTGGATGTATGTATATTAAAGCAGAAGTCAAGGGTCTTAGTCTAAGTGAAAGATAACGGGAATGTTTTCGGGGCAAGTCTGTGGGTTCCAATGGTCAGGGCAATGAGAATCACTGCCCAGGTGAAATTTACATCCCTGGGTGAGGTTTCTTTGGTGCCTAGGACAGTGGCAGAACACATTTGTGCAGCTATTTGAAACTGCATTCAAAAAACATAAGGACAGAAAGGGCCAAGTGGGAGAGGAGGAGAAGCCAGAGTGCCCCGATTGGTAGACATCCTGATGGGCAGTGGAGACAGAGTGTAGACAGTCGACAGACCAGTGACAGGAAAGAGACAAGGACTGAGAGAGCCCAGCGTGAGCTGATTTGGAGAGTCAGGAGCAGAGGGAATAAAGAGGATGACAGGTCTCTAAGGCCAGGGCCCAGAAAGATGCTCCCTGGAGTTGGCTGAAGGCTCCTCAGCTCTCTGGGTGGAAGTGGAGACAGAGCAGCCAGGAGCCACACAACTGCAGACATCAGATCCTAGGGTGGGCTCCTCAGCCCTGCCATAGACTTCCCACCACCGTGGCCAAGTTATTACTTTTTAGCATTCTAAGATTATTTTTTACGCTGAAAATGTGTAATGGGAACTATGTCACATGTTTCAAAAATTAAAAAACCTAAAAGCTATTCACGAAAAGCCTTCTTCCTACCTGTCTCCCATCTACCCAGTTCCCATCTCCAAGCCCTCCACCCTCTACCTCCGGCCACCATTTGTGTGGTTTATTTATTTATTTATTTATTTTTGAGTTGGAGTCTCACTCTGTCGCCCAGACTGGAGTGCAGTGGCCGCTGCCGGCCACCGCAGCCTCGACCTGCTGGGCTCCGGCGATCCTTCCACCTCAGCCTTCCGGGTAGCCGGAATTACAGGCATGCGCTACCACGCCCGGCCGATTTTTTGATTTATTGTAGAGATGAGGTCTCGCTGCCCAGGTGGGTCTCGACCCCACGGGCTCAGGCAATCCACTCACCTCAGCCTCCCAAAGGCACGGGATTACAGGCTGAGCCAACGGGCCCGGCTGTGTGGTTTATTTTTACTGCAACCAAGGATACTACTTTGGCAACTGAGTCTGCCAGACAGAATGTTGACTATGTAGGTTGGGCCACGTTGGGTAGAGCTTGGGGCAGTTGGCCGCATGTAAGAGAACATAAGCAAGCCTACATCAAAGACAGATAAAAGTTTGTTAGAATTTGCTAGAGCCTTGCCTCACGAATGTGTTAGTGCTATCAGGAAAGGAAATTGTTCCAGTCAAACTGCAACATGGTGCTTGTATGGATCCCATGTTTTTCCCCCCAGTTCTTATGTTGAAGTCCTCACCCTCAATGTGATGGTGTTTGGAGACAGGCCTTTGGAGAAGAGGTTAGGTTTAGATGTAGTCCTGAGGGTAGGGACCCCATGATGGGATTAGTGTCCTTATAAGAAGAGGATGAGGCCAGAACTCTTTCTCGTTCTCTCTACCATATGAGGATGAATCAAAAAAACAGTCGTATGCATGCCAGGAAGGAGCCCCCACCAGAACCTAACAATGCTGGCACCGTGATTTAGGATTTCCAGTTTCCAGATTGCGAGAAATATATTTCAGTTGTTTAAATCACCCAGCATATGGGGTGATTTAGTTACGACAGCCAAGCTGAAGGACCAAAAAGTGAGCTGTAAGAAAACTGTGAAAGGATCTTCAGTTCTCTGAAACTTATTTTCTGTATAACTTCAGCGCTGAACTCCTGGGCTCAAGAAATCCTCCCATCTCAGCCTCCTGAGTAGCGAGGACTCAGACACACACTGCACCTAGCTAATTTTAAAATTTTTTTGGAGAGATGAGGTCTTGCTATGTTGCCAAGGCTGGTCTCACACTCCTGGCCTCGAGTGACCCTCAGGACTTGGCCTCCCAAAGTGCTAGTATTGCAGGTGTGTGCCATCCATCTGGCCTGTATACCTTTAAATCACTTTGCCAAGTGTGCCCAGGTGTCCTATATTTGAAAGTGTGGGTTAACTCAAAGAGGTTGAGAACCTTCTGGAGTGGGGGAGGTGTAGCTGTAGCTAGAGGAACAGGCTGGAATTGGGGGTTGACCTCAGAGATGGGACTGTCTGGCAATTGCTAAACTCTCACCCGGAAGAACTCAAAAGGGAGAACAAATGTTCGTAGAAGAGTTTGCAAATCTTAGGTTCTAGATGTGGGCTGCCTATTCCAGTTTACAATCGTGCACTTCCATGGGGTAGAGGGATTTTTCCTGGATTATTTCCCTGGGCCCCACCTGTTACTCCATTTGATTTGAAGGTAATGCTGCCCTCTCCTGGAATGGTCTTGCAACGCAACTGCAGCCTCTGACTTCCTGGAGTAGATTCTTTCTCCTTGTTTGATGGCAGGTGTTGCTGGAACAGCAGTGGTCTCGTGCTTTGCTAAGTCATTTCTTACAGCCTTGGTGGGCTTAACTTGCCCTCCAGTGTTATTTTCCAGAGGCTGGAGGCAGGAGAAACACAAAGCAAGTCACTGGTGTGTCCCTGGTATCTGGAAATAGAATCCATCTTTCTCTCTTTTGCTTTGTTTCCTTCAACTGTTTATTTTTTATTTATTTACTTATTTTGAATTGGAGTCTCACTCTGTTGCCCAGGCAGGTGTGCAGTGGCACATCACGGCCACCACAGCCTCGATCTGCTGGGCTCAGCTGATCCTTCCACCTCAGCCTTCCAAGTAGTGCCACCGTGCCCAGCTAATTTTTTAATTTATTGTAGAGATGAGGTCTCGCCAAGTTGCCCAGGCTGGTCTCGAACACATGGGCTCAGGCAATCCTCCCACCTCAGCCTCCCAAAGTGTTGAGATTACAGGTGTGAGCCACTGCACCCGGCTCATTTTTTGATTTATTGTAGAGACAAGGTCTTGCCATGTTGCCCAGGCTGGTCTTGAACCTGCAGGCTCAGGCAATCCTCTTGCCTCCGCCTCCCAAAAAGTGCTGGGATTACAGGCATGAGCTACCATGCCTGGCCAACAACTATTTATTGCATTTCTATTTGCTGAGCTGTCTCCTAGGCACTTGGGATACAGTGGTCAAAACAGATAAAGATTCCTGCCCTTGTGAAGCCTATATTCTCCAGAGGAGAGAGGCAATTCGCGATAGACTGTGTAATAAAAACGCATATGGTATAGTGTTTAGGAAAGGATGAGTACAGTGGGGGAAAACATGTTACACTGAGCTGGGCAAGGGACGGTGGGAAGGCTGGGGGAGGTGCAACTGTAGACAGGGGGCAGGGTGGACCTCAGTGAGAAGGCGGCAGGTGAGGGAGTTACCTGCAGGGGCATCCAAGGAAGAGCTTTCAAAGTGGAGTGCAACGCCCCAGAAGGAGCATTGCGGGGAGCAGCACCATGGGAAGATATGGTCAGAGGGTGTCTGGGTGGAACTGTGTCTTCTCCCTCCATATTCATATGTTGAGGTCCCGAACCCCCAGCCCAACAGAAAGTGTCCTTATTTGGAAGTACGGTCATTGCAGATGTAATTAGTTAAGATGAAGGCATGAGAGAGGACTCTAATCCAATTTGACTGGTGTGCTTATAAAAAGGGGAAAATTGGACGCAGACACATACACACAGGAATGTGAAGGCAGAGATTGGGGTAATGCTTCTCAGACCAAGGAATACCAGAGATGGCTAGAAAACCACCAGAAGCTGGGAGAGGCATGAAATAGATTAGCTTCTGTCTCACAGCCCGTGGAAGGAACCAGCCCTGCTGATACATTGATCTCGGGCTTCCAGTGTCCAGAACTGTGAGACAAGATATTTCTGTTGTCCAAGTTTCTCAGTCTGTGGTACTTTGTTAAGGCAGCCCTGAGATATGAATACAGAGGAGGTAATGAGGTGAGATAGGGGCAGGGGATGGGGGAGAGACAGAGTAAGGCCTTGAAGGTCACTTAAGGACTTTGGCTTCTATCAGATTTACCTTTTCTCATGATGCAATGGAATTTATCTCAAAAATTCAAGCATTCTTCGAAATTAGAAAACTGTTCATACAATTCACGTGCTAACGTGCATGAGAAGAAAAAGTCATGTAACTATTTTCATAAGCCTTTGACAAAATTCGAAATGTATTTCTGATTTAAAAAATGAACTCGGCTGGGTGTGGTGGCTCATGCCTGTAATCCCAGCACTTTGGGAGACGAAGGTAGGAGGATGATTTGAGCCCAGGAATTTGAGACCAGCCTGAGCAACATAGCGAGACCTCATCTCTACAAAAAAAATTTAAAACTAGCCAGGCGTGGTGGCAGATGTCGATAATCCCAGCACTTTGGGAGGCCGAGGTGAGCGAATTGCCTGAGCCCACGTGTTCGAGACCAGTCCGGGCAACTTGGCGAGAATTCATTACTACAAAAAAAAAAAAATATTAGCCAGGCGTGGTAGCGCGTGCCTGTAGTTCTGGTTACTTGGAAGGCTGAGGCGGAAGGATCGTCGGAGCCCAGCAGGTTGACACCGGGGTGGCTGTGAGCATGCCACTACACTCTAGCCTGGGCGACGGCGTGAGACTCCAACTAAAAAACAATAGACTCCATAAAGTAAAATATAGATGGTCTCTGACAGGATGGTTTGACTTGCGACTTTCAACTTTATGTTGGATTTATTGGGATATAATCCCATGTAAACAGAGGAGCATCTGTAGGTAACAACTTCAAAAGCAACTTTTTTTTTGTCTCTGTTGCTCAGGCTGGATTGCAGAGGCACAATTTTGGCTCATCACAGCCTCGAGCTCCTAGGTTCAAATGATCCTCCTGCCTCAGCCTCCTAAGTAGCTGGGACTATAGGTGCCTGCCACCACACCTGGCTAGCTTTTAAATTTTTTTGTAGAGGTGAGGTCTCACTATGTTGCTAGGGCTGGTCTCAAACTTCTGGGCTCAAGCCATCCTCCTGCCTCAGTCTCCCAAAGTGCTGGGATTACAGGCATGAACCAACATGCCTGGCCAGAAACAATTGTGAACTAAACCCCAGATATTATTTGGATTTGACCAGTTTTCCCATTATCCTCTCTTTCTTCTCCAGGATCCAATCTAGGGTACCACATTACATTGAGTTGTCATGTCTCCCCAACCTCCTGTGATCTGTGAGAGTTTCACTCAGTGTTTCCTTGATTTTTTATAAATTTTTTAAAACTTTGACCATGTTCAGAAACACTGGTCAGGTGTCCTGTAGAATGTCCTCCGATCTGGGTTTGTCTCATGTTCTTCTGATGATGATCTGGGGGCTGTGGGTTTTGGGGAGCATACCTCAGAGGCGAGGTGCCGTCTTATCACATCGATCCATATACCACCCCTGGTATGCCTTCCTCACCTGAGAAGGGTAGTGTTTGCCAGGTTTCTCTGCTGTGAAGTTAATTAAGATGCGCTTAAAATGCTTTAAACAGTAGGATTTGTACTTTGGAGACGTTGCAGGGCAGTAAGAAAGAGCAACACAATCTAACTTGCGATGTAAAAGGATTGCTCTAGCTGTGGTGACAGTGACAATAGACCGCAGAACACAAAGGGCAGGAGCAGGGACTAGCGGGGGTATGAAGGGACAGTGGGAGTCAGGACAATAGCAGCAGAGCTGGTGAGAAGGCAGGGGTTGCTATTTATTTTGGCAGAGGCAAAGCAAGTTCTCGTGGACTGAACATTGGGTGTAAGGAATGAAGAGGTGTAAGAGCAGTGAGTCCATGGAATTTTGCGACTGGAGGGTCAGAGCTGCCATCTACTGAGCCAAGGTGAGGGTTCCATTCAGGTGTTTGTCCCCCTTCACTCCTTCGATATTTCATTCATCCGACGAATGTATTTACCTGCTGTCAGGACTGGCTGCAGAATTTGCGAGACCCATTGCAAAATGAAAACATGGAACCCTCGTTCAAATGCTGGAAAACAGCTTTTTTCTTTTTTTTGAGTTGGAGTCTCACTGTGTCATTCAGACTGGAGTGCAATGGCCGCTCCCGGCCACTGCAGCCTCGACCTGCTGGGCTCTGGTGGTCCTTCTGCCTCAGCCTTCCAAGTAGCTGGAACTACAGATGCGTGTCACCATGCCCAGCTAATCTTCTGATTTATTGTCGAGACGAGGTCTCGCCAAGTTGCCCAGGCTGGTCTCAAACCCATGGGCTCAGGCAATCCTCTCACCTCTGCCTCCCAAAGTGCTGGGATTCCAGGCATGAGCCACCACGCCGGCCTATCCATCTATATTTTAAGGTTCCGCATTTGATTTTAATTAAAAGCTAGGCTTAGGAACCACTGCTAACAATAACAGACAGCGGTGAGTAAGGCTAAACAAGATCACATCTTCATCAGATTTGCGTTTTAGAAAGCATGTGCTGGAAGAAGTATGAAGGCACTAATAGTGCTGGTGAAGCTGGTGGTGGCCGTAAGTGTGCCACTGCCCTCCAGCCTGTGTGACAGAGTGAGACTCCAACTCAAAAAAAAAAAAAATTGAACAGTATTTTGTTTTGTTTTATTTTGTTTTGTTTTTTGGAGTTGGAGTCTCACTTTGTCACCCAGGTTGGAGGGCAGTGGCACACTTACGGCCACTGCGGCCTCGACCTGCTGGGCTCCGGCGATCCTTCTGCCTCGGTCTTCCAAGTAGCTGGAACTATAGGGATGCACCACCACGCCTGGCTAATTTTTTGATTTATTGTAGAGACGAGATCTCATCAAGTTGCCCAGGCTGGTGTGGAGGTCCTGGACTCAGGCAATCGTCTAGTCTTGTCCTCCCAAAGTACTGGGATTGCAGGTGTGAGGCCCTGTGTCCGGTGGTGTTTTTTATTTGCTTTTTAATGTTGTGATCCCTGGGGCATGGAAAACAAGTGCAGACCATAACAGGTGCCTGGGCCCTGACACTGAAGGAAGGCCAAGGGCAAGGTGAGCACTGCAGTGGCCTTGGGGTGAGGGAGTGGGTGACTGAGACCTCGTCCTGCAAGGTAGCAGAGGTAGGACAGTCCACTAGCTGAAGCTCTAAGTCCTTTTTGCATGACCATCATCCAAGTAGATGTCACTTACAAAACACACGTTTCAAGATAAAATTATTAAAATTTATAGAAGCAGCAACAGCAAAATATGAAACCCCAAGAGTGGCGTAATTCTGGGCCCAGGGTCCTGGGTGACTGCATGGGTCACACACCCCCTCCTGTGTCACACACTTCGCTGGGCACCCAGGACGCAAACTAGAATCCGTTACAGTTCCCGCCTTGCAGGAGAGGCTGGGATGGAAGGCAGGGATGCTTTATGAATCACAACCAGTGTCAGGCTTTATGCCACAGTCCTGACTACTCTCAGTCCAATGGGAGACAAAGACTCCGGAAAATAAGAGTAAAACAGTCTGACAAAGCAGCAACAGTGGAGAACTGAGTGGTGTGAGAGCCAGGGGTTGGCGGGGGGCACTGGGGGGATGGGGAGAAATCCAGCAGGGGTATCAAGGGTGAGGAGGGAGAAACCCAGTGGGGTGGAAACTCAGAGTCCTGGGCGTCCTCAGTACATAGCTGTGCAGGCAAACCAGAATGGTCATCACAGTGGTAGTGACCTATTTTTTTTTTTTTGAGTCGGAGTCTCACTCTGTCTCCCAGGCTGGAGGGCAGTGGCATGCTCAAATCCACCGCAGTCTCTACCTGCTGGGCTCAGGTGATCCTTCTGCCTCAGCTTTCCAAGTAGCTGGAACTGCAGGTGTGTGCCACCATGCCTGGCTAATTTTTCTTGATTTATTGTAGAGACGAGGTCACGCCAAATTGCCCAGGCTGGTCTCAAACTCCTGGGCTCAGGCAATCCTCTCGCCTCGGCCTCCCAAAGTGCTGGGATTACAGGTCATGCCCGACCTGACCTATTTTTAAAAGAAAATGGCTTAATATGTATTTTTTTATGATTGCAAAAACAATGCTCATTTTAAAGGTTGAGCAGCATCAAAAGACATAAGCAAGAAAGCAAATATCTGCAATCCCACTCCCCAGAGAGAACCCCTGTTAGCATTTGACATTTTTCCTTATGTTTTCTCTGTGCATTCACGTACAAACATTTAGGACAGAATGTTGTGCTGCACATTCTACTTGTTAATCATTATTTCCGTTTAGCGTTCTCTCATAGATACTTATCCACAGCATTAATTATAGCTACATCATTGTTTTTAATAGAAGCACAGTGTTCCATTTTATAAATTCAGTTTGATTTGCATAAATGTTTTTTTTTTTTTTTTGAGTTGGAGTCTCACTCTGTCGCCCAGACTGGAGTGCAGTGGCCGCTCCCGGCCACCGCAGCCTCGACCTGCTGGGCTCCGGTGATCCTTCCGCCTCAGCCTTCCAAGTAGCCGGAATTACAGGCACGTGCTACCACACCCGGCTGATTTTTTTTTTTTTATTTATTGTAGAGATGAGGTCTCGCCTGCCCAGGCGAGTCTCGAACCCACGGGCTCAGGTAATCCACTTACCTCAGCCTCCCAAAGGTGCGGGATTACAGGCTGAGCCACCGAGCCCGGCTTGCATAAATGTTTTTAAAAGAACATTTAAATTATCACCCTATTTTATTATTTTAGACAACCTTGTGATAAAGTTTGTCTTCCATCCTTCTCTCCTTCTCTCTCTCTCCTTCCCTCCCTCTCTTCCTCCCTCCTTCTCGCTCTTCCTTCCTTCTCTCATTAGGTAGGATTGTAGGGTCAAAGGGTCTGCATTTTTTGCTGCGTTTGATACATAGTCCCCTGATAGGACTGTGGAGGGGTCATGCCTAAAGTCAGCTAAAAGCAACTGAACACTTATTATCTGCCAGACAGTTTGCTAAGCACTTTACATGTATTAACTCATTGGGCCTCATGCTAAGCCTATGAACTAGGTTCTGCTTTGGTTCTCATTTTACCAGGAGAAAACTGAGGCACAGAGTAAGCATCTAAGCTGCCCAAGGGCACACGTCGAGCCAGGGACAGAGCTGGGATTTGCACCAGGTGGTTCGGTTCTAGAACCATTCCGTTGTCACAACTGTTCTGGGAGACAAGTATTATTAACAACATTTTTATAGATAAGAATATTTGGATACATGTTAAGAAACTTGCCCAAGGTCACACACTAATAAAGAAGGGCCAGTATTTGCATCACAGTCTGGCTCCAAAACGGGGATTGCTGGGTCCTGTGTGCGGATTTCTGAATCCATCCTGGAGGGTGTCCTTCTGATGATGCCCATGTGCTCACTTTTCTTTTCTTTTCTTTTCTTTTTTGAGTTGGAGTCTCACTCTGTTGCCCAGGCTGGAGTGCCATGGGATGCTCGCGGCCACCGCAACCTCGACCTGCTGAGCTCAGGTGATCCTTCCACCTCAGCCTTCCAAGTAACTGGAACTGCAGGCATGCATCACCACGCCTGACTAATTTTTTGATTTACTGTAGAGACGAGGTCTCGCCAAGTTGCCCAGGCTGGTCTTGAACCCGTGGGCTCAGGTAATCCTCTCTCTTCAGCCTCCCAAAGTGCTGGGATTATAGGTGTGAGCCACTGCGCCCGGTCAATGTGCTCACTTTTCAAGTTTCTTCTGTGGCTTTCTCGAGAGCTTGGCAATCAGGGCTTGAAGGTCTGCACCTGGCCATGTCATGCCTCTGTCAAGTCCTGCTGTATCCTCACGGTCACAGCCTGGACCCTGTGATTCACAAACATTCTTTCCCCTCCCTCTTCCCAGGTCACATTTGGTTTCCAGCAGGGCACGGTTTTGGCTTTAGGTAACAGAAAAGTCAACTGGAACTGGTGTTTACAAGAAAGATAATTTATTGGCTGTGGTGCTGCCAAGTACAGCGAGAAGATGGCCTTTGGGTATGGTTGGTTCAGGACTCTGGCTCCACGTCTCTGTGATCCTCTCAGTTCTGTCTTCCTCTGTGTGTTCATTTTTTCCTTGAACTGGCACTGCCACACAAATGGAACAAAATGGCAGCTGGCTTCAGCAAGCCTACATTCTTGCTTTTCCACAGCATTGAACAAATATCTGATCTTTGATCTTACTGGATCACCTTAGGTCACATACTTACTCCCTGAACCTGTCACTGTGGCTATGGAGATATCACTGGTGAGCAGGGAGAAACCTCCCTCCAGCCCTTTTCTCTACTTTGGTCCCCAGATCCAAGTGAATTCTTCTGGAGGAATTAGAGATGCCTATGCTGGAACAAAGCTGACTGCCTCTGTCAAGTCCTGCCATCTCCTCATTATCACAGCTTGGATCCTGTGACTTCCAGACATTGTCCCCCCTCCCTCATCCCAGATCATGTTTTGTCTCAATTGGGCATGGTCTTGGTTACAGGGACAAAATAGATGTCCTTACAGCCATATTGGGCTGTTTACACAGTCAGCATACAAACCGCCATATTTGAACAGAGTGGTAAGAACAGTGCTATTGAAAGAGAAGCCACATTTTGCCAGTTGACTGGCATTCAGGCTGCACCTGTCACAGCTATCTTTGTGGCACTGGGTGTTCTGCATAGAACGGAAACACGCTTTCCCAGCAGGAGCATATGAGTCAGTTTAAGAGGGAGCAGTCACAAGGAAGTGAGGTACAGAAGACACATTGGATGGGCTGACTTGCTGGAACATTACCATGTGGGTATTTTATTCCAAGCTTATCGATATGTGTCTTTCCCCCTTCTTCAGTGAAATGACGTCCCCTACTGCGAAGTGGGAGATTCTTTTCATTCTTGTCTTCCAGACCCATCTTCCCTTGGAGACCTCAGCATCCCTGTTGCCCCTGCTTATCCAGAGAGGCTGTCTGCCCTTCACTCCTTGCACTCAAGGGGAGAACAGACCCTTCCCCAATCCTTCAGTGATTCGTTGAAATAAGTGGAATGGTGAACCGACTTGACTGAGGGAATAGGAAAAACAGGGGGATTGAACGCCAAGAAGAACTTAACCCTGGGTTTTAGATATACCCACTCTTGGCACTGGTCTTGCTTGGTGGGTCACTTGCAGCAGCTGCCCCACCCAGCGATCGCTTCCCTCTTGTGGCAGAAGCTCTCTTCCCCATCACCTCAGTTTGCTCTTGGACACCTACAGGTGTTTTTCAGTCTCAACCCCAACAGTCTCTTTTCTCCTGTGTCCCCAGTGAGTATTTTCTGCCCCAGGGGCTGCCTTTTCCCTAGATGATTAATAGGAAGAGTGTCTCCTCCCTTCTGGGACTATCCCATCTGGGAGTCCTTTCTTTTTTTAAAAAATGACATTTAATTAATTAATTTATTTTTGGAGACAGGGTCTCACTATGTTGCCCGGGCTGGTCTCAACTTCCTTGACTCAAGCAATCCTCTGCCTTGACTTCCCAAAGTGCTGCGATTACAGGCATGGGCCACTGTGCCCAGTCCTAGGAGTCCTTTCTGATCTAGGCATCAGAGTGCAGTAGTTCAACGTTAGTAAAAGCAAAGCATGAGTGGTCACTGTCTCCATATACTTCCTGCTGCTGCTTATAAATGATGAGTGGACCCAGGAGGAGAGCACGACTTAGCTTAAAAAATAGGCTTGCTGGTGGCAGAATTGTAGGCACCCACAGCATGATAAGTGTGGCATTTGTGGTAGGGCAGGATTTACACTTGCACAGACTCGTACTAAGTCCAAACGCTAGAGGATGGCTGGGAATGAGCAATGCCAGGCAGACCTGCAGGCTGTATGGAAATGAAGCTTTTAGACATACCTGTGGTATGAGTGTGTGGCCAAAAGTGACAGACACTGAATCGTGGTGGTAACCTGCGATCCATGAATCATGCGAGACATGCCTCCCATCGTTTATTCCACAATCATCAATTGAACACTTACTTTTATTTCATGGCAGAGGACACAAGATGAATCGGAGAGGGGCCTTACTCACTGGCAGCTCACAGGCTGACTTACTATATTTCATGGCAGAGGACACAAGATGAATCGGAGAGGGTCCTTACTCACTGGCTGAGGGGGGGCTGACTTGGACACCTGTCATTGTAACACAGTAGGGTTCATTATAATGCAGGCGTGAAGGAGGTGCCTGTGGGGTCAAGCCAGGGGAAAGCCATTAGCTGCTGGCGGCAGCTAAGGCAGGCTCCCAGAGAAGCTGTCCTCCATTGAACTGAGAGGGGGGCAGCATTGACCTTGACACCATTCACCAGTTCTCCACTTCAGATTTACGAATTGCCCCACTTGGTCTCTCTGCTCTCCAGCCAGACCCTGGGAGTGGACCCAAGTCATTTTATTCTTTTTAATTTATCTTTTTTTCCAAAATTTAGATGGCTAGAGGACTCAAAGTCATTCTAACCAGCCTATCATTGGCGATGGTTTTGCAAAAGAGTGACTGATGGTGGTGGTGGGAGTGGTTGGGCCAGTTTGCTCCCCAAATCTCTACCCCCAAATAAGTCCACAATGTAAGTCAAGGTTGTGTACTTGCTGTCCAAACAGAGCTGGAGAACAATCCTCTGCCTCCTTCTCCCCAGATTGCTTCCATGACCCCCTGCCGTGGAGGACTCCCACACCTTCTTCATGTGGGACACCTTCTGAAGTTGTTGCAATGAAAAGTCAGATCCCATTCTTTTTATTCTTCCCAGGCAAGTTGGAAGCTTTCAAAGGCAATCTACTAGGGAATTTAGGGATATACAAATGGCAACACATTTAAGAAAGGAAGAGAATAAAAATGGTCACACACAGAGTGAAGAATTCAGATGATTAACCCTTAACCCCAACTTCATGCCTGGTACCCTGCTGGGACATATGAACCCTGAGAGTCTCTCTGGTGATCTCTTGACTCTGTTCTCTGAATGTAGACATGGGTGGGGCTCAGAAGGGAGGTGTGGTCTGACATGGTTTCCCTATTTCCTTTTGTTCATCAAGTTCCCTCTAACTGTTAAGTCATTCCGGTCTCTGGGCTGCTGCGCTAACGGTTGGACACACCTGGCTAGTGCTTCAGGTAAGAAGCCTCCTCTGCTTGCCAGAACTTCCTCTGGGGATAGGAAGGCTTGGTTTGACTTTATTTTAGAAAATGTGTTCATTTCTTTGGCACTTGAGATTTCTGCTAAACTGGCTGCCTGCTTCCTCTCTGTGACTATGTACTCAACTCTGACCTTATACTTGGTGGTAGTCAGTGAAAAGTCGGCCACAGTCTTTTCATCCTCTCCTTTTATACCTCTCTCTTTTGTGGAGCAGAGACTGACAATTCCCCAATTCGATCTTTATTGCTTTGCCCCTGTGAAAATGCAAAATACTGACAGGGAGAGAACATACTAAGATGTGTGGATCTGAATGAGTTTATCACAGAACCTTAGACCTGGAAGCAAATTAGAGGTGACTTACTATGTCTTCCTCAATTTGCAGATGGGCAGACTGAAATCTACTATGATAAAAGGCCCCACTTAAGGTCACACAGCTCATCAGTGATAGAATCAGGATCGAATGAGGACTGGGTGCTGAGTATCCTTATATTAAATCTGAGTGACTTTCCAAAGGCTGTCAGACAGTTCTCTGGAGAGCTCTGGGGGCTCTTGGGGGCTCTTTAGGGGTCATCTGGGTTGAGAGACCGGCACACCCTCCAGCACACGGGTTCAGTTTCACACATTGGGCTTCTGGGAAGATTTTGTTTCAATAAGTGTTTCACATACACACATAAAAGCTTGAAAATTGCTAAGCGATCCTGTGGATGTTTGGAAAGGGATCTTGGGATCTCAGGGACCACGATGGAGACGTTATCCTCTCAAATGCCAAAAATTCCTTTAGACAGAGCACCAAAACGTTTATTGCTCATTTAAAGACAGGCTAAAAATGCAGTTTAATGCAGTTATCACTTCATCCCCTAGGAGATTTTAAGAAGGGTAAACAGGAGTCAGGGAGAACATGAGGATGGGTTGGGGGGTTTAGTAAGACAGAAAGGGACACCTGGGAGGTGGTTTTCTTCTTCCATTTTGCTTAACACTGGCCCTTCTTTGAAAGTCTAAGACCTACCTCGTCCTGGCATCCAAATGCACAGACATGGCTGTGAAGGTTAAAGAGGGACAGAGATAGAGATGTGGGTAGAGTGGAGACAGTTATAGGCCACCAAGGGTAAGGTGTTTTCCCCTCATCCCATCCTCAGGCTGAGTCTCAGGTGGATAACACTAGGAAGCCGGCCTCCAAAGTAGCCCAGGTTAGAGGCAAAGCAGGGAGTTCTCCAGTTGCTAAACCGACAGAGAAGCAGAACATATCCCAGTCACTGCTCTCACATCCTTGATGAGAGTGCAGTAAGTCTGGGTTACTAAATCACGTTTATTTCCTTCTTAATCTTTCAACTAGATCAAACCATGGCTGTAACAGAGAAAAACATGTGGACTTCTGCTGTTCCATGGTGGTTGTCATATGAGGAGTTTTTAGATTTCACTGGTATGCCATCTGTAGATAAAGATTACAGTCCCTGTAATCCACAGAGTGAGACACTCAACAAGTATGTTGTGGTTGTCATCTATGCCCTGGTGTTCATGCTGAGCCTGCTGGGAAACTCCTTGGTGATGCTGGTCATCCTACACAGCAGAGCCGGGCGCTCTGTCACCGACGTCTACCTGCTGAACCTGGCCTTGGCCGACCTGCTCTTTGCCCTCACCTTGCCCATCTGGGCTGCCTCCAGGGAGAGGGGCTGGATTTTTGGCACACCCCTGTGCAAGGTGGTCTCGCTCCTGAAGGAAGTCAACTTCTACAGTGGTATTCTACTCCTGGCCTGCATCAGCGTGGACCGCTACCTGGCCATCGTCCATGCCACGCGCACACTGACCCAGAAGCGCCACTTGGTCAAGTTCATATGTGTGGGCATCTGGGGACTGTCTCTGGTTTTGTCCTTACCCTTCTTCCTTTTCCGTGAGACCTATCGTCCAAACAATTCCAGCCCTGTCTGCTATGAAGTTCTGGGGGATGACACAGCAAAATGGCGGATGGTGTTGCGAGTCCTGCCCCACACTTTTGGCTTCATCCTACCGCTGCTGGTCATGCTGTTCTGCTATGGATTCACCCTGCGCACGCTGTTCAAGGCCCACATGGGGCAGAAGCACCGGGCCATGCGGGTCATCTTTGCCGTCGTCCTCATCTTCCTGCTCTGCTGGCTGCCCTACCACATGGTCCTGCTCACGGACACTCTCATGAGGACCCGGGTGATCGAGGAGAGCTGTGAGCGCCGCAGCGACATCGACCGGGCCCTGGAAGCCACCGAGATTCTGGGCTTCCTCCACAGCTGCCTCAACCCCTTCATCTACGTCTTCATTGGTCAAAAGTTTCGCCATGGATTTCTCAAAATCCTGGCTACTCATGGCCTGGTCAGCAAGGAGTTCTTGGCACGTCACCGCATTGGCTCTTACACTTCTTCCTCTGTCAATGTCTCTTCAAATCTCTGAAAGCCATCAACTAAAAAGTATCTTTCCCTAATAAAGAAAGAATAACCATTACCCCAAGATTGCGTATAGAGGTTAGTCCGGCTCTGGTGAGACACTATCTGGGTTTGCAGAGGAGGCTATAGAATACAGGGAAATGGCCGGGTGTGGTGGCTCAAGCCTGTAATCCTAGCACTTTGGGAGGCCGAGGCGAGAGGATTGCCTAAGCCCGCTGGTTTGAGACCAGCCTGGGCAACGTGGTGAGACCTCGTCTCTAAAATAAATAAAAAATATTAGCCAGGTATGGTTGCATGCACCTGTAATTCTGGCTACTTAGAAGTCTGCGGTGGAAGGACAGCCAGAGCCCAGTGGGTTGTCGGGTTGGCCGTGACTCCACTCAAAAAAAAAAAAAAAAAAAAAAAAAAAGAATGCAGGGAAGTTAGGGGCTGGTGTCTTCAGGGGCCAAACCACCCTTCTGAGGGACTGCTGAGATATCTCCAAAGACAAGTCTGTACACCTCCATGAAAAGGAAGTATCAACATTCCTCAACAGGAACTCTTGCATCTTTGACCCACTAACTGAGTAATTAGCACAATCACCTCTAAAGCCTGAATCTGACATTAGATCAAAGAACTGGAGCTGAAGCTGTGTCCTCATACACAGTGGACGCTCTTGTTGACCTTCTCAGAGACATCTCATTAACTGCTGTGTAGGTTCCGCTTAGGCTCTCTGGTGGCTCTGTGTTCTCGGACCTGAACTTGGGGAATGTTTTTCTCATCTCGGGAATGTTGCAGTGTCAGCAACATACCTGTGCATCAAGCCACCTGGTGGCCTTGTGAGGAGCTAGGAACACATCTTTCCCCCCGGGTGAGGAGGGAGAACAAAGGGGAAGAGGATTTGGATGCCAGACCTGTGGCACAGTCCTCCCTACCCCCATGACCAACATCAGGCAACTGTGCTGGTCACCTGCTGAGCCCCAGATAGAGTGAGATAACCCTGCCCTCTTGGAGCTTCCACGCTGGCACAGAGCATCGGCAACCCCAGAAAGCCATGCACAGGCAGCCCTCCACTGGTCTCAGACATTCCTAATAAAATTTCTCGAGTGTGACATAGAGTCAGATGTGTGCGTGACGTTGTTGGCTGCTCCTGCAGCAGAATGAGGGCAGCACCCCCCAAAAAGGCATCTCTCTGGGCTGAAGGGTGGCATTCCATGGGGCTTTAACTCCTGCTAGAACAGTTTTGGGCACAGAAACTCCTGTTCATCCTCATTCCTCAGGTCAAGGAGGGTCTCTTTGTCCACAAGTAAAAGAGAATGCTCCTTCAGAGAGTCTCAGCTTTCCGTTAACTTGAATATTGTCTTCTAGGCTAGACCTTGCCTGGTTCCCACAAACTATATGAGCTCCTCATGCCTCCCCAGATGCATACTCTGAGTTGCCGTCATTTCTTAGTCTGTTTTCCCTCCTTGGAGGCAGGTTCCCTGTCTGTTTTGTTCACCCTGTATCCTCGGTGCTGGAGCCTATTGAATGTTCAGTAAATATTTATCAAGGGAATGAATGGATGCTAGAGACCCCAACTCATTTGCACACCATCTGCTCAAAGGTGCTCTTATCTGTACTCTCCCCTTTTAGCCTCCTGCTGTCCCCTCAAGAATTGGCCTGTTTTACCTTCATTAGATTTTTATCAGGTAAAACTGTCCCAAGTGAAAACTGAAGGCATCTAGACTGTTTTGAATGCAAATGACAGAAACTGAACTCAAGCCAGCTTAAGCAAAAGGGAGAAGGTGTGGATTTAGGTGGAATGGGGAAGGATCAAGGGTGGTGTGAGGTTGGGAGTGGGGCAAGTCTCAGAAACAGGGTTTAGATCAAGGTTGAGACTGGGATCTGCAAATTGAGGTTGGCGTCAGAGGTGAGGGGGCAAGGATGGGGTGGCAGCTTGGGATAATGTCAGAGAAGGATGAATGTCAGGAATAGGGAGAGATCCAGAAATAGGATGAGGTTGGGGACAGGGTGAGTGAGATTCAGGCATGCAGTGGGGAGTTGGGGATGAAGATTCAAGATGGGGTTGGAGCTGTGGTGGTACATGCGTAGTCCCAGCTACCCTGGAAGCTGAAGTGGGAAGGTCACTTGAGCCTAGGAGTCCGAGGCTAGCCTGGGCAGTGTGTTGAGACCCTTGTCTTTAAAAAAAAAAAAAGATAAGGTTGGGACCAAGTGTGGAGTGAAGCCTTGGAATGAAATCAGTGTGCTGAGTCTCAGGGAAGGGGTGTCACACATGGAATGAATGCCAGGATTGGTTAACAGCTATAAGACTGGGGCTAAAGACGCCCTGGCAGGGTCATCATCCTCTCCAGAGCATTGTCTAAGATGCTCTTCCAGGGGCCAGGATGGAGGATCCCCAGACTGTCCCGCTTGGGGCTCTCCAGGCAGGTTGATGATGAAAGAGTGAGGTGCTCAAGCCCTAAGAGATAGATCTACTTCAGGAGGGGAGAACACAGAGAGAGAATCCGGGGGTGGGGTGGGGGAGAAGGCTGAGAACTGGGGCCTCTTTTTCTTCTTCCTCTCTTCTCTAATTCCCCCTCCACTCCTCCTTTTGTCCATCTTCCTTCTCTTTCACCGTATACCATCCCAAAGACAACTCCACACTCCACAGAAGCTTCAGTAAGTAAATAAGGATCCACAATGGATGGGGGGGAGGGTGCAAATGACTAATAAACATGAAAGAAGATGCTTAGCCTCACTAGTAATTTGGGAAATGTGAGTCAAACAGGAGTAAAATAATTCAGGAGAGTTTTTTTTTTGAATTGGAGTCTCACTCTGCGTCCAGACTGGAGTGCAGTGGCCGCTCCCGGCCACCGCAGCCTCGACCTGCTGGGCTCCGGCGATCCTTCCGCCTCAGATTTCCAAGTAGCCAGAATTACAGGCATGCGCTACCACGCCCGGCTGATTTTTTGATTTATTGTAGAGATGAGGTCTCGCTGCCCAGATGGATCTCGAACCCGCGGGCTCAGGCAATCCACTCACCTCAGCCTCCCAAAGCACGGGATTACAGGCTGAGCCACCGAGCCCGGCGTTTCAGAAGAGTTTTAAACAGGGGAGGGATGTAGTCAGAATTCTTTTTCAAACAAGTAAAAACTGTTTGATTAGATATTTTATTAATTAGTTAACTGATTGAGTGATTGAGTCGAAGTCTCACTCTGTTGTCTAGGCTGGAGTGTAGTGGCACCATCATGGCTCACTGTAGGTTGACTCCTGACCTCCAGTGACCCTTCCACTTCTGCCTTCCAAATAGCTGGAACTACAGGTTCATGCCACCATGCTCAGCTAATTTCTTTATTTTTATTTTTATTTTAGAGATGAGGTCTTGCCAAGTTGCCCAGGTTGGTCTCCAATTCCTGGGCTTAGGCAATCCTCTCCCTTTCTGCCTCCCAATGTGCTGGGATTACAGGCATGAGCCACTGCACTCAGCCTGATTAGATATTTTAATGCAACAAGTAATTCTCCGGGTATAGTTCAAGACATAAATGATTTGAATCTCAATTTTTAAAAATGTCAGGATTCTTTAATTAACATAGTGTTCCAAAAGATTAAAAACTGGTGTTTCAATTAGATAGGGTGAGGATGAGATATCTGATCAAGGCCAGGGAGATGGTTTACTTTAGGAAGGGATTCACTATCCAGGATGGGGCTGGGACCAGAGATGGGGTTAATCTTACGAGAGGAGTAGGGTCAGAAATGGGAGGGGTCAGGGGTACAATTGGGGTTCAGGAGGGGGTGCCCATCAGAGGTAAGGTGGGGGACAGGGATTGGAATTGGGATGTGAATGTATGTTCTGAACAATGCTTGCTGATATTAAAATTTGAACATTGGTTTTGTAGGCCTGGTTACATTCTTCTGGGGAATTCATTTTTTTGAGATAGTCTGAGAACCCTTATGAAAACTGTCAAAGTTAATTTGAGGTAAAAAAGATATAATTTACAATTTGATTTTGAGAAGTTGTCAAACTGTCAAAAGGTTTAAAATGCTTGATTAGATAGGTTCATAGGTCATTGTGAAACAATACCAAAGTGATAATGATTTTTAAAGGCAAATACAAAAAGTTAGCCCTTTTAATATTGAAAAGCTGTACTTTTCTTAAATAATCAAAGACCTAATAAAAGACATGAAACATAAAAAGATTATCTTCATTAAACACAAAATCTGTGTTTTCTAGGCCAGTTACTTAACATGAAAAGGAAAAAAAAAACAAACAACAAACACTTCTATAATCAAGAGCAGACCAATATTCCAAGAAAACTGTCCTTTTAGCAGAGAGAAAACCCAACTCTCACTTTGCCCCAGTATGCTACTGAGCTTGTTTTTAAAACTTATAAATAAAACTTATCTAATGGGTTTGACCACACATAAAATTCATCTTTCACAGGTCTTCTACAGCTTTCTCTATCTATTTAGTTTTTGTTTTAGTCCTTTTTTCCTTTTCTTATTCTGGATCAATAAATCATCTTGCTTTAAAACAAAATTACTTGTTTTCATTTAAGAAAAATGCATATCTTGTATACTTTTCCTCATTAAAAACATACATTTACTTATTTACTACATTTTTCATATGCATGTTCATAGACAGTTGTTTTCTTTTGTGCTTACTATTTCTAGTCATTTACATTACATAGAGTTATTAAAATTCTTAAACCTTAGTAACCTTAATATTTAGGGAAGATTAGGAAGTTCATGACTTCGTAGTTTTTGAATAACAAATTTCCTCGCAGCACAGGACATGCTTACCAGTGCACAAAATTATTTCTAGCTCTCTCTTCATGAATAAGAAACCAAAAATACATAAGCTTCAACTTACATTCAGGAATTAATGTTTTAGTAGTTTACCTCACAGAAAAAGATCTAGATATTTAATTTATATTTTCATATTTAATTTATAATCTAGATAGCTATCTCACTAGGACCTTCCTAGTTATAAATCATTAGTTTTTTGGCCATTTCTGATGCCTTGAGCTCAAGTTCTGTTTTTTTTTTTTTTTTTTAATATTGGCATTTATAAGAAATACTCCAAGGATAGTTTCACTTATGTTTGCAAATCAAGTAAAGTAGAGGTCACTTATGAGGCCTGACTGCTTTGGCTGCTCAGAGATTCCTCAGGCCTGGTCTCCATTTTAATTTACTTTAAAAGTTGTCTAATATTCTTATCACTTTTTGACTATATTTCAGTATCTTCAGCTTTCCATTTTCCAAGATGATACCTTATATTTATCTCCCAACTTTTTCGTTGGGATTTAAAATATCTCTCTTTTTTTTTTTTTCTTGAGTTGAAGTCTCACTCTGTCACCCAGGCTGGATTGCAGTGGCATGCTCATGGTCACCGCAGCTTCGTCTTGCTGGGCTCAGGCAATCCTTTCGCCTCAGCCTTCCAAGTAGTTGGAACTACAGGCATGTGCCATTACGCCCGGCTAATTTTTTTTATTTACTGTAGAGACAAGGTCTCACCAAGCTGCCCAGGCTGGTCTTGAACTCCTGGACTCAGGCAATCCTCTTGCCTCTGCATCCCAAAGTGCTAGGATTACAGGGTTGAGCCACCATGCCTGGCCTAAAAATATCTCTTTTCATATTTACATTTCCAATAGATGTTTTTCTGTTTCCCAATATTCTCTTTTAGAGACGCCCATTATGGCCTCAGGAATGCACTATTTCTTCTTCTTTTTTTCAATATTTCTTCTTATATTTCTGTAGATTTCATGGTTTTTGTAAAAATTCCTTTGGTTCACTTTATAGACTGTATATATTTGCCATATATATACGGCATTGGTCTAATAATTCAGTTATCACTTATTCTTCCACTTTCTGACTTCTGTTTTTGGAAATCAGTTAACTTCTCAGATATTCTTTTTGTTCTTATACCTTGTGATAGAATCTGCCTTTAAAAATATCTTCAGTGTTATTTTTAGTGGGTATTTGAGAGGTAGCAGAGATAACACATTAGTCCAATTCTTCGTTTTTGATATTAGATACCTCTGGATTTAAAAAAAATCAAGCTTCTTTTAAACTCATGTTCGGATTGCTCTGTTATCTTTAGTTCCTCAGATGTGAATTTGGATGACTGGTGACTGAGATGGTTGCTAATTCTTTGTAATATCTGAATTCATCTTTTGGAGAGTATTTTTTTTTTTTTTTTGAGTTGGAGTCTCACTCTGTCACCCAGACTGGAGTGCAGTGGCCGCTTCTGGCCACCGCAGCCTCGACCTGCTGGGCTCCGGCGATCCTTCCGCCTCAGTCTTCCGAGTAGCCGGAATTACAGGCGTGCACTACCACACCTGGCTCATTTTTTGATTTATTGTAGAGATGAGGTCTCGCCTGCCCAGGCGGGTCTTGAACCCACGGGCTCAGGCAATCCACTCACCTCAGCCTCCCAAAGTGCTGGGATTACAGGTTGAGCCACTGAGCCCGGCTTAAAATCAATATATATATATATATTTTTTTTTTTTTTTTGAGTTGGAGTCTCACTCTGTCACCCAGACTGGAGTGCAGTGACTGCTCCCGGCCACCGGCCACCGGCCACCGCAGCCTCGACCTGCTGGGCTCTGGCGATCCTTCCGCCTCAGCCTTCCAAGTAGCTGGAACTACAGGCGCGCGCTACCACGCCCGACTAGAGTATTTTTTTTTTCATGGGAATCTTGCATGTGCCCTGCATTTGGAGAAGTCTACCTAGGGGACAATTCATGGTTGTATCTGCCTGGGTCCTGCTGTGTCACATGGTTCAGAGCATTTTTTTTGTTGTTGCATTTTGGGTCCTGCGTTTTCACACCATTCCAAATGACAGCTTAGGATTTCCATCACTTGTTACTCAGCCTTCCAGAGGGATTCTGGAATGTCCCTCAAGCAGTCCTCTTCCTCCCATGGCCAAGGGCGGGCAGCTCACCGGGAGTCAAGTCTCAGAGTTGCCAGGTGTTTTTCTATTCCCATTCAAGGGCAGGCCAACTCTTTCCTTGTTCCCAGATTTTGCAGAAAATCTAGTTGTAGTTCCTTGATGTCCATGGGGTCCTTAGACTCACTGGTGTGACCATTCCCATCCTTAAGGTGCATGACCAGTTCTAGTATCTTTCTGGGTTCCTGTGGCTTCAATCCTACTCCCTGATAAAGTCTACACATTTTTAAGTTTCCTCTTCATTTCTGGCCCTTGGAGATTTCTCTCTCTTGCTTTTGACTTTAGATATTTGTTTAAAAGTTAAAAAAATATTGTCTGGAATTTCTATGTAGGATGTGTGCATGAGTGTGTGTGTGTGGTGTGTAGATGTTGCTTCCCATGCCTCCTCAGCCTACCCTCAGGACAGGAAATTATTAAAATTAAAATATCTCCTCAAATGAAAAATAAAGCTTTCATTCTTGTTTTCTATTTCTTTTCCCAATGTTAAAACTTTCTACTGGTGAATGTTAAATGTCAGCCAGGAAGATACACGGACCAGATTTCTAGGTAACCCGCCGTGTGTTTGTGTGTGTTGCATATGAATGTGTATGGTATGTGTGTGTTGGGGGGGTGAATAACCCAATGCTTTCTTTTAGTCAGGCTCAAATCAGGGGGATGGAGAAAGTAAGATCTAGAAGGTAAGTGGGGAAGGGCCTCTGAAGAAATCTAGTCACTTCCGCAGTGGGAAGGAATTGTGTTGCCTAACAGAAACCTAAGAGGCCACATCCGTACCTCTTCCTTGGTTCCCATACTGTAAACAACACGGCTGTCTTCCTGAAAGAGCTGGCTTTGCTCCAACTTTGAAGGTACTGAGAGTGTGGAGAGACTAAGTACATAGGGCCATGTGGTGCAGGGCTCTCCACTTTGTGGGCATCCTTGAGTACCCCATCAGCTGGTCTCTGACCGTGTGCATCTCCTGTGCACTTCCCTACATGTTCATAAGCAAGGATCAAATGACCAGTCATCTGATTATGGGACAAATAACTCCTTGTATCCAACTTTGTGCTAGACCTTCAAGACAAAGCCATGGACTACAGAAATAAAATTTAGGAAGACAAAGGAAACTTGTGAAGGAAGGATATGCGAGGAGTTCATGGAACTTCCTGTAGGGTGACTGGAACAAAGAGATCTACTTGGGGGTCTTAGCGCACCACAAGCTGAACCTGAAGATTTGGAGAAAATGTTTCTAATTAAATGAAAGAGAAAGAAAAGAAAGACTTAGTAGCTGTGTTACTTGACTAGTCACTTAAATTTTAGGAACCTCAGTTTCCTCTTCCGTGAAATGAGGTTTGGTCAGGTAAGCTCCCCATCGGTTCTAGGAAGAGGCGATGCTCTAAATCTATGAGTCTAGTGGGATGTACAAAAAGGACTAGAAGCTGGGCACGGTGGCTCAAGCCTGTAATCCCCACACTTTGGGAGGCCGAGGTGAAAGAATTTCCTGAGCTCAGGGATTGGGCAACTTGGTGAGACCTCATCTCTACAATATAAAAAAATTAGCCAGATGTGGTAGCATGCACCTGTAGTTCCAGCTACTTGGAAGGCTGAGGAGGAAGGATCACCTGAGCCCAGCAGATTGAGGCTGCGGTGGCCATCAACATGCCACTGTACTCCAGCCTGGGCAACAGAGTGAGGCTCTGACTCAAAATAAAAACAAAAACAAAAAACAAATAGGACTATAGTTCTAGTGAAGACCATATCTCCTTTGCATCAGGATCCAACCTTATCTATCTTGAAGTGAAAGGTCTATCTTTGCTTAGATCATGATTGTTAATAATTAGATGCTCCACAGAAGGCCAGCTCTTAGTATGTGTTTTCCAGGTAGCTGGGGACTAAGTCTGATACAAAGAGTTCCTAGGAGGCCTCTTTCATTTTTCCTCTCTTTCCTCTCTCCCCAACCAATCTCTCCCTCCCTGGTCCATTAGCCATTCATTTCTTTGGGGTAGATTGGCCCCTTAGAAAAAGAGCAAATGCTTCTGAGCTAGGGAAATTCTTTCGGGCATTAAGCCTGGGATAAGAATGCGTTATTGCAATTGTTGTCCTGCCTAGAAGAACCTCTTTTTCTGAGTCTTCAATGTCGTGAGCAAACTAGCACACTATAGTCCAACATGTAAGTTTTGCCTCTCACTAGCAGATATACCTGTTCTCACTTCCATGACCACACTTTGGACTTAGGAACAGCCTCTTAGACTCTAGCATGAATCTGCTAGAGAGATTTTGCCAGAAGAGAGAGGGAGGAACATGAGTGGGATCCATGAGGACTTTGGCACAAGGGAAGAGCACAGAGTTGTTGAAAGGGACCCTGAGATGAGCTGCTTCTGCCCCAGTTTCATGAAATTGTCACTTTGATCCCTGAGTTCTATTTTAGCTTTTACAATAAGCACCCCTATCTAAGCCCATATGTAGTGTTTTTTTCTGTGATATTAATCGGCAGATATTAATAATTATTATCTGCTGATAATTGAAGACTTACTATGTGCTAGGCACTGTGAAAGGCACTTTTGACACGAATCGTTTCTTTTAATTGTCCATCAAGACCTTATGGTAGGAATTATTATCTTCATTTTACAGAGGAGATTAAGGCATTAAAGAGATTAAGTACTTCACTCAACTTGATAGCAAGTAAGTGGCAAAACTGGGGTTTAAACTGAGCACTAGCTGCCTCCAAAGACTGAGCTCTCAACTGCTCTGATACACAGAGAGGTGTTGTGTGGAGAGACATTACAGGCTTGAGCCACTGCACCGGTCCTCTATTTAAAAAAAAATTTTAATTATTATTATTTTGAGCCAAAAAGTCTCTCTCACTCACTCTGTTGCTGAGGCTGGAGTGCAGTGGCACATTCATGGCTACTGCAGCCTCAACTTGCTGGGTTGAGGTAAGCCTTCTGCCTCAGCTTTTCAAGTAGCTGGAACTATAGGTGTGCACCACCATGCCCGGCTAATTTTTTTTTTTTATTTATTGTAGAGACAAAGTCTTGCCAAGTTGCCTAGGTTGGTCTCAAACCCCTGGGATCAGGCAATCCTCTCACCTCTGCCTCCCAAAGTGCTGGGATTACAGGCATGAGCCACACTGCCCAGCTAACTTTTTTTTTTTTTTTAACATTTATTGTGTACTTTATTTCTATTATTATTACATTGTAATATATAATAAAATAATAATATCCTCACCATAAAAAGAAGAGGCAGGGACAGAGGTGGAAAATAAAATAATGGGCGGGTCACGTGTCGACTAGAACAAGTGTCAAATTCTGACTCAATGCCTGCCAGATGCAGTTGTACAATTGCAGTGCATCAACTCACTTGTCACTGATAGGGTTTTGATATGAGTCTACAAGCAATTGATTTATTATGGTCTCTGTGCAGTCAAACCTCACTGTTAATGTTAATCTGTATTTGCAGTCACTCCCCAGAGCTAGCATCTCCAACTCCCAGCTAACTTTTTTAATTTTTGAAAATAGAGATGGAATCTTGCTATGTTGCCCAGGCTGGTCTTGAACTCCTGGGCTCAAGCAATCCTCCCACCTCAGTCTCTCAAAGTGTTGGAAATACAGGTGTGAGCCATCATGTAAGACCTCAGAGTCTTGGTCTGAACCTAGCCAGGGCTCACCTTGAGATTCATGTAAGTCTAGGCACACCTGAAGGGAATTAAGGACCAAGGGCCCCTTAGGGACAAGTTCATCTCTGGAGGGCAAGAGTAAGGCAAAAGGCGAAGACTCAAGGGTGGCAGGAATTGAGAGTGGCGGCTAGGACCAGCTGTAGCCCGTGGACTCTCACTTGAGCAGCAGGGAGGTGGGGCTGGGAGAGAAAGAAAAACAACAACAACAAACAAACAAAAAACAACAGGGGCGTTTTGGCGGCACAAACAACATACTCAGGGAAACCTAGTCCTGTTCCACCCCAGGTGGCTGGGCTGGAACTGGTAGAATCCAACTGGTAGATGGGTGGAGGCCAACTTGGCAAATGGGCGTGGGCAGCCTCAGGGGATATGGGAGGAGGGTCCTGGGGAGGCTCCCTGAGGTACTGAGTCACCATCTTGCTCACTGGGTATGCATAGACAGGGGGTGAACAAGAGAAGAGTTAGAAAATAATAAAGGCAAAAAGTGCCCATGGTTCCACCCACCAGTCAGCCACAGTGCACATTTTGGTTTATTTCCTTCCAGCAAACAAACAAACAAAAAAGACAAAACAGGCACAGTGGCTCACGCCTGTAATCCCAGCACTTTGGGAGGCGGAGGTGAGAGAATTGCCTGAGCCCACAGGTTCAAGACCAGGCTGGGCAACATGGCAAGACCTCGTCTCTACAATAAAAAAAGAAAAAACTAGCCAGGCGTGGTGGCGTGCACATATAGTTCCAGCTACTTGGAAGGCCAAGGTGGAAGGATTGCCTGAGCCCAGCGGGTTGAGACTGCTGTGGCCATGAGTATGCCACTGCACTCCAGCCTGGGCGACAGAGTGAGACTTTGACTCAAAAAAACCCCCTCAAAAACAAAAAGACTTTGTTTCTTGGAGCAGTTTTAGGTTGGTAGCAAAATAGTGCAGAAAACCTTCCAGCATTTTTTTTCAAGGAAGTGTTTTTCTAAATGTTACAATGTCACTGTTTCACAGTCTCACTCTGTCTTGTCAGTACAGCTTAGATTCTGACTATTTTCATTGACTAGTTTAATGCAGTTTGCATGTTGCTGTCATATTTAACATTTCCTTGCCTGTCAGCTTCTTCCCGCCTGGTATCCTGTCATTTTTGGTTACGTTCTCCACAAGTTCCAGCCTCGGGGTTGCATAGGGACTTCCTTTCTCCCTCTCAGCTAGCTGCCTCCCATCTACCTAAGATGTAAGAAGCTAAGAGAGGAGGATCCTCAGCAATTGGACGCCTCAGCAGTGTTTGCACCCGCTCCCTGCTCCTCCCCACCCTTCTTCTGATGCCTGGGGAGAAGGGGCCCCTACTTCTACTTGGCGAATCCACCTGAAATGCCTGTTCCACCCCCACCTTCTCAGTGGGTGTTGAATTCACTCTGCTTTCCTGCCCCCTCTTGCCCCCGCGGTTGTGTCAATCCCTCCCAGCCTTCAACTCCATCCCTGGTGTCTCTGCATACAGCATTTTTGGACAATGCTTCATCTCTGTAGTATTTGACACTATTCATATCATTACCTCCTTTATTAAAAAAATGATGGAGCAGCCGGGCTCGGTGGCTCAGCCTGTAATCCCGTGCCTTCGGGAGGCTGAGGTGAGTGGATTGCCAAAGCCCGTGGGTTCGAGACCTGCCTGGGCAGCGAGACCTCATCTCTACAATAAATCAAAAAATCAGCCGGGCGTGGTAGCGTGTGCCTGTAATTCTGGCTACTCGGAAGGATGAGGCGGAAGGATCGCCGGAGCCCAGCAGATCGAGGCTGCAGTGGCCGGGAGCGGCCACTACACTCCAGTCTGGGCAACAGATTGAGACTTTAACTCAAAAAAAAAAAAAAAAAAATGATGGAGCAACGTCTGTGTGCCATGCCTCCTGCAGTGCTTAAGGAACAGCAGGACAAAATTCTCAAAAGCCCGTGATCTACAAGAGTCTAAATTCACACCTCTCACCTGTTTTTTTTCTTTTTTTTTTTTTAACTTTGCGTTGAAGTCTCACTCTGTCACCCAGGGTGGAGTGCAGTGGCATACTCACAGCCACCGCAGCCTCCACCTGCTGGGCTCAGGCAATCCTTCCGCCTCAGTCTTCCAAGTAGCTGGAACTACAGATATGCGCCTCTTCGCCTAATTTTTTGATTTATTGTGGAGATGAGGTCTTATCAAGTTGCCCAGACTGGCCTTGAACCCCTGGACTCAGGCAATCCTCTTGCCTTGGCCTCTCAAAGTGCTGTGATTACAGGATTGAGCCACCGTGCCTGACCACCTGATTTTTTTTTTTGAGTTGGAGTCTCACTTTGCTGCCTAGGCTGGAGTGCAGTGGCACACTCATGGCCACTGTAGCCTCAACCTGCTGGGCTCAGGCAATCCTTCCGCCTCAGTCTTTCAAGTAGCTGGAAGTACAGGTGCACACCTCCATGCCCAGCTAATTTTTTGATTTATTGTGGAGATGAGGTCTCGCCAAGTTGTCTAGACTGGTCTCGAACCCCTGGACTCAGGCAATCCTCTCACCTCGGCCTCCCAAAGTGCTGGAATTGCATGCTTGAGCTACCACACCCGACCACCTGATTTTTTTAAAACCACAAGTCACCAGATTCATTGTATGAAAATGAGAAAATTTATTGTGTAAAAGATGATCTTGGCCGGGCTCGGTGGCTCAGTCTGTAATCCCAGCACTTTGGGAGGTTGAGGTGAGTGAATTGCCTGAGCCCGCGGGTTTGAGACCCACCTGGGCA